>NC_133351.1:4600800-4803300 GCF_030506205.2 Paramisgurnus dabryanus
AATCTCTACGGGAGCTGAGTTTGTGGAGAGCAAAGCAGCAAAAAGTTTTGCTGAACTTTTCTGGGCAGTAGTCAATCGCTGTGGGGTGAAGAAAGGCCAAGTTTGTGACATCTGTAATGAGCATTCAAATCTGTTTTCTGGGAAAAATATCCTAATCAGTACTTTTGTTTTGTTGCATTAATCCGAGAGTTTATCTTGACCTTACTGAACTGAACTAACCTAAACAACATGACTTGCTTGGTCAACCAGTGTCAGCGCCTATTTTCAAACTAGATTTAACCTTATTTTTATGCATTATCCAACACTTGATCTAAAACTACACATTCAAACTATACATTTTATTAAGATGTGTAAACCCTGGAAATCAAACCCATGACCTTTTGCACTGCTACAGTATTGCAATACAAATTGAGCTACATGAACACCAGTAAAAACGTTTTGGATGTGGTAAGATGGCATCTTCAATAGGGGATATAGCAAATTAATTTTTTTCAAGCAATAAATGTCCAGAGAAATATTTCCTGTGATTTACAGTCCAAAACAGGCGGCATTTCCGAACGTTTGGAGCTTTATATAATGCTACTCTTTCCAAGTCTACCACTTCAAACTCATTCATTTCCCATCTACAAAATTGCAGGAAGGCTTAAAAATCACCATCCAAGAAATTCTTGGCTTCACTTCGCCTTGCCGGTGCATCACAGTGATTAAGACTGACTCTTGACTTATATCGACTAAGTTTGAGGGATTATCAGTGATTTTTGAAACACCACCCGGCTGAAATGGGTGTTAACTACACAAATACAGTCTCAAAAGTTCAAAGCCTGAAAACATGGTTACTTTATTCTGGCCTATTTTTTTCCAGTACCTTTCTCAGCTTCTCCATTTCTCTGTTCAGCTAAAATGGTTTTCCTTCCAAGCCAAATATTACGCGTCAATCAAACAACAGAAAGCGTATGCTCACATGTCTTATGCACTGCTTGTGCTTCATCCAGATTAGACATTAAATGTTGACAAAATGAAAATGGCTTTACGATGAAACATTCAAATGGTGTTAACCTTACTGGGTGTTTGGTTTCTAAAACAAAACAAAAAAACTCTACATTACACTTTTTCTGTCCCCAGGACTTTATATGTATAAAAATGCAAGAAAACTAACTCATTTTATTATTAAGCAAAGTGTCCTGTGTGTTAATGTAACACCAAATATATAATGTAAAATATTAATAAAACTACTTAGAAAACAGAAAAACAGCATTTTATCCATCCCCAGAAATTCTTCAGATATCTTTATTTGTTTGCATTTTTGTGTGGGTCCATATCCTATCTTTATTATTCATATATTTTTACCATTGGAAAGAGTCTTATTATTTTAGATACAATTTTAGTCATGTCGACAGGATTTCAGTCAGTTACCCAACACGTTCCCATGATATTACAAAGCAGCCGAAAATAGTGTTAGCAGGGGACTATTTTCAGGCAATGCCATGTTACGGCAGCAAAGACCCTGATTAGTACGCCAGAATGAGAGTATAGTTTCTAGCCATATCTGCCTAGAAAAATCACAACTTTTAATTTTCTGTGAATCTTTGTACACGATGTACTGTAACTACAGAAGAGTCAAGTTTTAAATAGAAAACATATTGAAACTCTTGGTTATGCTCGATGCTAATGGTCTAATGAGATTGAATGGATTATGCTAAGCTACACTAAAAGTGGTACTGCCAGATCCGGAGATCAGCTGAATGAATTCCAAAATTGTAAAAATCTTATATTTAAATCTAAGGGAGCTGGAAAATGAGCATATTTTCAAAAAGAGTGGAGCGTCCCTTTAAGGGTGTTCAGTAAAGGTTCTTTATGGAACAATACATCCAAAAAGTTGCTTCTTTGGCAACCTACAGCAGCATTATGTTTAACTGGGCGTTCACACCAGACGCGGTAAAGGCAGCAAGCGTGCGTGATTTACATGTAAAGTCAATGCAAAGGCGCGATTAGGCATCCTGCAGCGCGAAACGTGCGAATTGAGCGTTGCCGCGGGAAACACGCAAGTTGAAAAATCAGAACTTTGGCGAATTTCCGCACCACATTAACCAATCAAGACCTTGCTGCAGTAGTGACGTGATTACAGGAAGCGAGCCGAGTCTCAGTGTAGTCGCAGAAGCCCCTCCCATGATGCACATTTCTCCCTGAATGTCTGGAATGACTAGAATTTCACGCGCAAATGAAGCGGGTAAACTCAAAATGTTCAAGCGTCCAACTACGCGCGATTAGCGCATTTTTGCCGCCTCTATCGCGGCTGGTGTGAATGCACCATAAGAGGGTAAAGTATAAACGTAACACATCCCTGTGGGTGTGAATTTAGCTCACATTAAATGGATTTTGACTGTGATCCATTCAGCATCAATCTAAACACCTCCGTGAGATTTAACGTATCGGCTTTACATGCGATCGCTTTACACATCAGTCAGACGGCTCTTTCTGTCTAAATGGGAAAAGTTCTTGGCCTGTTGAAGTTGTAAAAAGCACCAGACCTTTTGAAGTAGATGGAGATCCGGCTATGCGAGACTTTGACCTTTTCAGCTTAAATCAGAGGAATCAGCCTGTATGTTCCATAGCTGAGCCTCACACTACGCAGACGGCCATCAGTAATACCTAAAACACTTCCTTTCAAATTACGTCCATTATCTGAGAGGAAGAGTTGAGTCCTGTGTCCTTCTCACTTTTCAAGAGGAAAACATGATGTATTAGAAGAACTAAATCTGTTCACCACTGCTGCTTAGTGACAAAACGAAACTGCACAACCTTAACAAGGGGTAAGTGATATATGGCAAATACTCACAATATATAGGCTACTGTATATTAACTTTCAAAGTGCATCAAAGTTTGATCTCAATCATTCTTTGCAATATTTGATTGAATGACCTTACTTAGTCAGATATCAAGGTTGTATTTTCACAGCAAAAATGACTTGCACATAATATATCTAACAAAGACTGAGTAACTAGTCAACATTTGAAGTGGATCAACATCTTACATAAGAGTAGTCTTTGTGTTTTGAACAATACCCGTTCTTGCAACAGTTCCATTGTATGTTAAACTATTTAAATGCTTGACTATTCACTTTGTGTATCTTCAGGAAGGGTGCGCTGTAATGTGTTGAATTGTAAGGGTTGGACTTTTGGAAAGGCACCGAATGACTTCCATGTGTGCTGGGCACCGGGGCAGCATATGAACTGACTACTAAAGAACACTACTTTGAAGTAGGGTTTCAATAAACGCGTAAAAAGACTAGAATGATGTGTGTGACATTGTTTGGCCATTTCAACTTATAACCATCATCCGGAGACATTAAAAAAACAACAACACAGCTGTATTAGGGAAAAAAATATTTTGGAGCGGAAAGCAGAACTTTAATCCATTCATGAGAGTGAATAAACTGACTACTTAAAGTACGAGAACTTTGTAGTCACTACACTACATTACAGCTCATTCAAAATCTACTTCAAAGCAATGAGCTCTGAGCCCGCAACCAGCTTCATGTTCCCATGTATGCTGAAGACTTTGCCTACAAAACTAATGTCAAGTATTTAGATCAAAAGGTTTTCAACATCACCAAAAAACATCAGTTCTGTCAAGTGTGTCCAAAGTTTTAAAACAGCCACCCCTGCACCACCTGCAAAAAAATCGACATGTTTTAATTTCAATAGAACTGACAATCAAGTCAAGTTTTCTAGTACTTCTAGTACTTCTTTGAACCAGTATGTCCATGCTAGATTAAAATTTGTCTGTTTTCATGGTTTTGCGGTTTTTAAAGTCGGAAATTAAATGTGCTCTCAGTTTGTCACACCACAGAAAAATGTGTTATCAACCACCAAGACAAATTTGAATGATTTGAAAAACCGCCAAGTAAACAAAAAAGTTATTAAAATCTTGGTAAAAACAGCTCTCAAATGCTGGGGGCGTGTCCACTGCCTGCGCTGAAACCACGCCCACTCGCCAGAAAGCCGTCTCTTTCAACTTTCAAATATCGCTACAACCTGAATGGATGCTTGCGATTGTTTTAGGGACGGGGCCATGCTTGGTGGCTCCAGTGCATTATCAAGCCCCACCCAAATAATCCTGAACAGAAATATGGAAAAACTGTTTTTAAAGTGTAACTCCACAATTCAATACTATATAGGTCAGAGACTTTGTAACGCGATTCAGCAAAACATATATAATGTTTTTAGAAAAAAATGCCTTCAAATGACTTTAAAGGAATGTTAAAGGGCAAGTTAAGCTTTATTAACAGCAATAAAATTCGTAATGAGTTGTCTATCAGTGTGCAAAATTGTGGTTACATACATCAACACACCTACAACTGAAGTAAACCAAAACAATGTACCTACATTGCGACTTACGGTGGATTAGAAGATATTTATTTATTTTCGGTATGAGTCACTGGGTTCGAACACATGAGCTTTCGCGTTGCAAATGCAATACTCTACCACTAAGCTATGTAGAAATATTAATACACTTTTTTATTGTTTAAAGAGCACCTATCGTCCGATTCACAATTTACATTTCCTTTGGTGTGTAAGTATATTAGTACATGTGAACGATATGCAAAAGGTACAAACCCCAAAGTAAACGATGACGCGAGTTATCGTCTCCAACGTAAATCTCTTTTCTTTGACTACAACAAACACATGGATTGTAGGCAACAGTTTACTTCCTGGGATTGGTGATGTAGACAAGACCGAAATTATCATAATTCCTCCTGCTTTGACACACAGGCTGTAAGTTAACTCCTGTTAGCATTGAATGATGCGCAAATCTTTTAAACATGGTAAGGAGCGTCACATTTCCTGCTGACGTCAGTATTCAGGCCAATCACAATGTACAGATTAGCTAGCCAATCAGGGACACAGTGCTATTCAAATCAATGAGTTGTGTACAAAATAAGAGCGTTTGAGGAAAGGAGGGATATCTGGAGCTACAAATGTACGATATGTTGAAAATAATGCATTTTTTTAACCATAAACCACACTAAACTAACAACTAATGTTGTTTTTCAGCAATAAAATAGGTCATCTATTTATTTAATCTATTTATTTAAACTGTAAAATCTAAACTATTCTTTTTGAGTATTTGTCAGATTGTGAGATATGAGAAGGTCATATGTGTATGTTGTGAATGTATAACACAGACAGTTAGTAAGCAACACTATCACACTAATCTCATGCTAACACTGGATCATGTTTAAGCGACATGAATAATAAATAAATTTAAAGTCTCTTGCTACTGTATGCTTTTGAAACCGTGGTTATTATAATGTTTACTGTCTACAACCTTATTGTAAAGTGTTACCAATATTTCTTTAGTAAATCTGCAGTGATGTGATCATAACATTCATTATTTCACACAAAATAACAGAGCTCTCGGTTTGGCACAGTAAAAGCACTATAAATGTATAAACAGACACCTGTGTTCTCAAACCATGCACATATTTTTACCATCTGCTTTGATTACTTTGGTATTTACATTAATGATGGCAGAACACCTTTTAAAACCTTTTGTACCAGTTACAAGCTGAAACATCATTCTTGGATGATGTGCTATATAATATTAACTCCAAACACATGAGGACCAAGGTCAGAGGTTGAAATAAGCATCAGTATTGTTTTCTCTCTGTGGGCTGAAGATGATTTCTCTGCTTTCTCATGTAAATGTGATGAAACGCCTTCACTGCCCTGACCAAGAGTTATGAAACATGAGGAGGTGGTTGTAATATTAAACAGATGAAACTATGAAAAGAAGCTCGTCAAGACAAACTTTGAATGTTGTGTTGACAAAACTTTATCTGAAAGTTTAAGAAGCCTGACAGACAGACATATTCATGAATATCATGACTTTACTGTAAGTTAAGTCCTGTTAGCATTGCATCGTACCGAATCTTTTCAAAATGATGAGTTGTTTCGAAAATCCGTGCGTTTCAGGAAGAGAGGGAAATCTGGAGCTACAAAAAAGTACAGTATGTGGAAAATAATATGTTTTTTTAACCATAAACTACCAAACATATTGTATCATACCAAATACACAAAACGACATTGTGTTTAAGCACTGAAATATAGGTGCCCTTTAAAACAATCCATCATAGGCTAAATTTCACCCCAACAGGTTGTGTTTGACCCCTTTCGACCCAACGCAACTGTGTAATTGTACAAATAAAAAATTAATAAAGAGTATTGAGTCAAAACAGGCAAAATGTGTTTAGTGGATGTAAGCCAAAAAGTAAACTCTAACACAACTAAACCAGTATACATGCTCTCAAACCAGCATAATTAAACTGTTTACACATCAACAAGCCATATCAGCACATGCGTATCGGCCATGTGCAGCTTTCTTTTAAGAGACCAAGTCATAGGAAAAGAGCAAATGATCTTCTACTTCTTAAGAATGAACAATTAAATGTAACAGAAAACGTGACCAATGACGTCACCAGTGCTCTATAACCTGTTTGATTATGTTACACCAAAAATAGAAGCAGGACTATAAATAGAAAGTCTCTCCTAGTTTAGATTGGTTTAAGTTAACCTTTGTAAATTCTTAATTAACTTATCACTTTGCGTGTCATTCAATATTCCTGCTGGCCAGATGCCGAAACGCACGTCCGTAGGAAAAGCACGTCAAATAAACCCATGTGAGTGTGCACAAAGTAAACGAAAAGCATCAAATGTAAAAAAGCATGTTTAACTTTTTTCAATGTATTGATTTATGACGCCTCTGTAATTTGCTTGTATGACAAAATCCTAACCATCATGGAATGTGAGAAACGTCTGATCTGGATCACTTTATGCTTTCAGTTCCATGCAGGCTCTTAATGCTAAGTGCACGGAAAATGTATTGCTATCGAGATTGACGTTATCACGTAATTTAACACTTGCTTACATCGCACAATTTTTAAGACGTATGCAGATTTTTTTATAGCAGGCATCATCACACACCTGCTGACTTTGAAAATGTCTACAGTATGTGAAAAACAGCATCACATACTAAATATGAGTCAAGGTTTTTATAACACCACAACATTACGCAGAAACAAGTGCGTTCTCAATGATCCATTATGAAAATTAACCATAGTTTTATTATTTAAGTTTATTAACTTGATTTTTGATCACCATTTGTCACTTTTGTAACCATAATGTTATTTTTTTTATTTGTAGTCAAACCATGGTTAATTTTTGAAAAGGATAGACTTCATCAATATTTTTATTTTATATAGTATGTACACAGTATGCATGTATGTATATAGCATGTATTATAATATAATATGTGACCCTAGAACACAAAACCAGTAATAAGGGTCAATTTGTTTTATTGAGATTTATAAATCATATGAAAGTTGATTAAATAAGCTTTCCATTGATTTATGATTTGTTAGCATAGGACAATATTTGGTGAAGATACAATTATTTGAAAATCTGGAATCTGAGGTTGCGAAAATCGCCTTTAAACTTATAAAGTCCAAATAAAGTCATTAGCATCACATATTACTAATGATAAATATTTCATTGATATATATCCGATAGGAAATGTACAAAATATCTTCATGAAACATGATCTTAACTTAAAATTTTAATGATTTTTGGCATTAAAAAACATAATTTTGACCCATATGTATTGTTGGCTATTGCTACAAATATACTCGTGCAACTTATTCCTGGTTTTGTTGTTTAGGGTCAAATATATGTATTATTTTACTTTTTAAACTCTGACTTTTTAGAGACTATTCGACACACATTTGAACACACCGTTTCAATAATAACAAAGTCATAATCTGCCAGCGAGTTTGGTTGAGCATTGGGCTCGATGAGGAACTCTGGCTGCGAGAGAGAGATTGTAAATAAGTGAGAGTTTAAAATAGCCATCAGCTGAATATGGTTTTGGCAATAAAAGTCCTGGGAATGGCTGCGTCCATGTTGCGTGCCCGCCCGCAGTGGGAGGAGATCCTGGTGTGTGTTTGGCTGAGTCAGGCGTTCGGCTCAAAGCGGCAGGGTTACGAGCACAGGTGTGGCCTATTACCTTCCATCTGGAGGCCATAACATTGAACCCTTGTCCCAGCAGGGGCGGGGCACTCGGGCATAAATTCCCAAAGCTTAAATTAGTGTGAGGACGCAATATTGCAGCTCCTCGTATGATCCTGTCACCAATTAGGCAGCTGAGATTTTATTCTGCAGTCCTTGGTCTGTAACTATTTCTGCTTTTTATGAAGCTAAAAAGGCTTCTGGTAAGACGAGCCTGAGACCGACAAGTTTAGTAAGAGTTTACAAGACAACATTCAGAAAAGCATCCTAGCAGTATTTTAGATTTTTCTGAAGGATATAGTATCTATACTATGCAGAAGATACAAATACTGCCATTATGTATACTCTACACGCAATACTATGCCAAACTATGTGGTAAATAAATGTATTTTCTTTATAACTTGGCGGTAGAGCATTGCGTTTGCAGCGCAAAATGTCATGGATTCCAAGTATAGACTGTAAAAAAGATGGACTATGCGACGTCGCCTCCTTCCATTGTAATGAATTGAAGCCAAAAATGTCTGACCATGGTCGCCACCATTTTACGTGAAAACGTCAGTTTGGAGCTAAGGCATGTGCAGAAGGAATCGTCCATGGACCCGGAGGCAGAGCCACGGTATCAAAATTCCGCCCAAATGCTCGCGCACCCAATTCAACCACGCCGATCATAACAAAACACACCACGTTTCTATAACATCAAATAACTAGCTTAAATGAAACTTTACACAAAAATTAACAATTGAACGTTTATCAGCATGATAACAACTATATAGTAGGCCTATATAGTATCTATACTATGCACAAGATACAAATACTGCCATTATGTATACTTTACATGCAATACTATGCCAAACTATGTAGTAAAAAAATAAATATTCTGTAGTATAGCTTGGTGGTAGAGCATTGCGCAAAAGGTCATGGGTTCCAACCATAGACTGTAAAAAAAGATGGATGACGCGACGTCGCCTTCTTCCACTGTAATAAATTGAAGCAAAAAATATCCGACCATGGTCGCCGCCACGTTACGTAAAAACGTCAGTTTGGAGCCAAGGCATGCATAGAAATAATCGTCCGTAGAGCCAGAGGCGGAGCCACTGTATCAAACGCTCGGCGGCCAATTCAACTACGCCAATCACAAAGACACGCCCCATTTCCAACGCATCAAATTACTAGCTAAAATAAAACATATCACAAAAATTAACAATTGAACATATATCAGCGTGATAACAACCACCTTAAAGGACCAAAACAATCTTTCGGAAAATTTTATTGGAAGTGCAAATAATTTTTTTATTTAGAGCAGGGTCCCATTCGTTTGCATGGAGGGGCGGGGTTTATGACTTGTACTGCAGCCAGCCACCAGGGGGCGGTCAAAGAGCCAGCGGCTTCACTTTTCAAGATGTATGAGGCACACCCGGTTCCAACACAGGGATCAAATAAAAATGCTGATAAAATAAAAATGTATATCTTGTAATGCACTGGAAAAATATAACATATTTCCTCCTGCCATTTTATAAAGCAAAAGTGAGTGATTTTGCCATGGCAAAGAGTAAAATTTTAATCACCCCACTGTGTTTCAGTCCTGAGATTGTAATGCACAGCACCACATTGTTATTGCTTTATTAAATAACTACACTAATAATGATTGAAGGGAACTGTGCACTTGACGCACTTGGATTATGTATTTCTGAACAGTTATATAAACGACCTTCAAGAGCGAATATAGAATAAGGGTGAAATACAAGATTCTAGGAAACAGTTACACTGGTTGAAATCTAACCAGACATGAACACGCTGAGAGGCATCAGGTTTCCAAAACGTCCATTATTGCTCAAGTTGTGGATGGCCCAGTGCACACGCTCACACCCTCACGCTAACAACAAGAGTAATTCTCCTCTGACAGCCTGTTCAGGTGAGTGCACGAGAGCTATGATCCCAGTCTAGACAAAATGTACCAGGTGGAAATACTTCAGATCGCCGTAGCCCTGAGACACATTCTGCCTCCTCCCTTCTGTAATCAAACCTTAAATACTTTAGAGTTGAAATATTTGGCAAAATGTGTTTCGCTTAAACTGATGTTCCACAAACACACCCCAGTCAATATGCCAAACACCATCACTCGTTCAGCATCGAACGCAGCTGTGGCGAATAACATGTGACATGCAACGAAATCCTTCTGTTGCGACGAGCCATATCATGCTAAGGTTCATTTATAATGCTGGTAGGATTGCTAATACATTTATATACATTTATATTTGTTGCCGCCAATGGCCTCTTGGGCAGCTCTCCTGCTTCTCCGACGACTTGTGTTCATTTCACATCCCAAGGTGCTGCTTGGGTCCTGTTCCCATTTCTGTCCACCCTATACTTGCTGTCACTCTATACTGTCTTGTCAATAAGGCCACGTGTATAGTATGCTACATGGTTTAAGTGACTCAATTCCAGTCACTTGTTTCTAACCAACAAACATGAAAGCATGAATTATGATACTCTCAGTTCAGTTTCAGGCCTCATTCATATGTGGAAATAACTCCGATAAAAATCAGTTTTGTGCATTAGCGTCTGCCATCTAAGTGGACAAGAGGATGAAGGCTCAACTCAGTGGAGTAATGCTGACGTTTTATGGCTTGTATAGAAAACGTTGTGTCGTTTTGTATACACGTAAATCTTGTATAATAATTGTAGCTCCATTAATTGCATATCACAGTGCTTTTACTTTATTTGCAGCTTAAGATGTTCCAGTTCAGCTTCCAACTACTTTGGATTGTTTGGCCAAGTGTAAATGCAGATATGGGACAAGGACCTTTAAAAATTGCTGGGTTTCACCCAGCATTGGGTAAAAAGGGACGAACCCAATACGTTGGGTTGTAATTTAACCTATTCTAGGATGTTCAACACAAAATGCTGGGTTGTTTTGTTGGGTCAAATATACACATTTTCTGGGTTAAGTTAACCAAGTGGCTTGGTTTGTCACTTCTTGACCCAGCGCTGGGTTGAAAATTACCCAGCATTTTTTAAAGACCCATATCTGCATTAACACTATTTAAAAAAATATATAAACAAAAAATGTATCTAATCTTTAAACTCTAAAAATGCTGGGTTATTTTCAACCCGCGCTGGGATAACCTATTCTAGGATGTTCAACGCAAAATGCTGTTTTTTTTGTTGGGTCAAATATACAAATGTTCTGGGTTAATTTAACCAAGTGGCTTGGTTTGTCACTTCTTGACCCAGCGCTGGGTTGAAAATTACCCAGCAATTTTTAAAGACCCATATCTGCATTAACACTATTTTAAAAAATATATAAACTAAAAATGTATCCCATCATTAAACTTTAAACAATGCTGGGTTATTTTCAACCCAGCACAGGGTCAAAAAGGGACTAACCCAACACCTTGGGTTGTAATTTAACCTGTTCTAGGAGGTTCAACTCAAAATGCCGGATTGTTTTGTTGGGTCAAATATACAAATGTTCCGGGTTAATTTAATCAAGTGGCTTGGTTTGTCACTTCTTGACCCAGTGCTGGGTTGAAAATTACCCAGCAATTTTTAAAGACCCATATCCCATATCTGCATTAACACTATTTAAAAAAATAAATAAACTAAAAATGTATCTCATCTTTAAACTTTAAAAAATGCTGGGTTATTTTCAACCCAGCGCTGGGTTAACCTATTCTAGGATGTTCAATGCAAAATGCTGGTTTTTTTTGTTGGGTCAAATATACAAATGTTCTGGGTTAATTTAACCAAGTGGCTTGGTTTGTCACTTCTTGACCCAGCACTGGGTTGAAAATTACCCAGCAATTTTTAAAGACCCATATCCCATATCTGCATTAACACTATTTAAAAAATATATAAACTAAAAATGTATCTCATCTTTAAACTCTAAAAAATGCTGGGTTATTTTCAACCCAGCGCTGGGTTAACCTATTCTAGGATGTTCAACGCAAAATGCTGGGTTTTTTTGTTGGTTCAAATATACAAATGTTCTGGGTTAATTTAACCAAGTGGCTTGGTTTGTCACTTCTTGACCCAGCGCTGGGTTGAAAATTACCCAGCAATTTTTAAAGACCCATATCCCATATCTGCTTTAACACTATTTAAAAAACTATATAAACTAAAAATGTATCTCATCTTTAAACTCTAAACAATGCTGGGTTATTTTCAACCCAGCGCTGGGTTAACCTATTCTAGGATGTTCAACGCAAAATGCTGGGTTTTTTGTTGGGTCAAATATACAAATTTTCTGGATTAATTTAACCATGTGGCTTGGTTTGTCACTTCTTGACCCAGTGTTGGGTTAAAAATTACCCAGCATTTTTTTAAGACCCATATCCCATATCTACATTTACACTATTTAAAAAAAATATGTAAACTAAAAATATATCTCATCTTTAAACTCTAAACAATGTTGGGTTATTTTCAACCCACTGCTGGGTCAAAAATGGACTAACCCAACACCTTGGGTTGTAATTTAACCGATTCTAGGATGTTCAATACAAAATGCTGGGATGTTCAATACAAAATGCTGGTTAATTTAACCAAGTGGCTTGGTTTGTCACTTCTTGACCCAGCGCTGGGTTGAAAATTACCCAGCAATTTTTAAAGACCCATATCTGCATTTACACTATTTAAAAAATATATCTCATCTTTAAACTCTAAACAATGCTGGGTTATTTTCAACCCAGAGTTGGATCAAAAAGGTTCGAGCCTTTTGGGGTCAAATATAAAAATATGTTTATATTTGACCCAACAATGGGTTAAAACAACCCAGTATAGATTAAAGAGCACCTATATTAAGATTTAAGTTTTTAAATATTCTTTGGTATGTAAGTGTATAAACGATAAGTAAACGATGACGCGAGTTATCCAGTGTAAATCACAAACACACAGATTGTAGTCAACGGTTTACTTCCTGGGATTGGTGATGTAGACAAGACCGACATCATCATAATTCCTCCCGCTTTGGACTCAGCCTGTATGTTAACACCTGTTAGCATTGCATTACGCGCAAATCTTTCAAACATAGTAAGGAGCGTCACATTTCCGGCTGACGTCAGAAGTATTCAGACCAATCACAACGTACAGATTAGCTGGCCAATCAGGGACACAGATCTTTTCAAATCCGTGCGTTTCAGGAAGAGAGTGAAATCTGGAGCTACAAACATATACTGTATGTAAAAAACAATGGGTTTTTAATCATAAACCATTGTATTATACCAAATACACAAAATAATGTTTTTAGCAATGAAATAGGTGCTCTTTAAATTACAACCCAACGCTGGGATGAAAATAACCCAGAAGAATTTAAAATGCAGTTACCACCTTAACACAGGTACAGGTATAGTCATAAGAATGGTGAACACTAGATAGACAACTATAGTTGCCTGAGTTATGGGTTATTTCAGCTGGGTTGTGGCATGAGAAAGCACAGCCTGATTTCATTTGTCTGACAAATTCCAGAGAAACATTCCTGAAGACAGAACGTCGTAGTGTTTGTGCTGTGCCCGTTCACCCAAGACAGTGTTTAAAGCTTGTTGCATAACACTCTGACAACGCTTTTTAATAAAATGCCAACCTATATTCAATGAATAGGGCTATTATTTCAGAAAAAGTACTTTGCATTATAGTCCTCCGAATTCCTTACTGTCTGGCGCACTGTTGTTTTCCTAAATCCCCTTGAAATGGGTGACAGAAAAAGGCTTTCATGTACGCCACACCTTGTTAAATTCTCCAGAAACCGAGTTTTTTAAAGCAGACGCCACGACCGTACATGACTTAATATGTAATTTATAGGAGCAGTGGCACTTGAGCGCTACCCCACGCCAGCGTTGTGGCGTTAGTGGCTGACAGCACCAATACAGCACAAAGGAAGGGAGGGCTGTGGTGCGCTCGCCCTCTTTCTGTTGGTATTACACGCGAAGACTGCGCTGCGGACGGCGCTTGGTTGATTTGCACTGAAATAATGACACGGTGGCAAAGGAGTCTCAGAAAACGCAGGGATATAAATATCAAGGGTGATGATTACACCAATGTGCTTTTATATGGGGCTTGATGATAAGGGAAAACCGTATGCTGTGTTTCGACCAGTGGTCACTTTTCTAAGCTCCATATTTTCAATCTAAACACAAAGATAGCAAAAAACTAAACTCATTGGTGAGTCGAGGGTGCACGTCTTGCATACACACATACACCATAATTACAATATCAAAACTTACAACAGGAACGTTCTAGGAGAACTAAAGGTAACATAGTTAATGGATAGAGGACATTGTGTAATGAGGGACCAGGACAAACCCCAGCCAAGCTTAGGACCTGAAAGTCAGTACTTTTCCAGAAAACACAAACATGGTTTCTCTCTACAAAGGCAACACACTACTGATTAAGAAAACCGCACACACCGTCACATAGACTGTAGCTGGCATATTTCTGTCGTGGCAAAATCTATCTTTAGTACTGTTTGTTAAAATAAGGCCAATGTGCTGAAGTGGTGCTTATTTGATTTTGTCCTCAACTCATCCTCTCAAGGTTGTTGAATTTAACGGCACATAGTTCAGCACTTGAGTCAGGTCACAATTCCAGTAACACTGGGAAAGAGAAAAAAGGTTTCGCTGGATCTTTCGCAGAAGATTCCCAATGGTAAGTCGCAAAGATCCGTGCTGGAAGAAACCAGAGGTTTGTCGGATCAAGAGTGATGTAACTTAGACAACACGGATAAAGAGGATAAGTGACTCATATTTTTTTAAGAATTTATCGATGTTAAAATGACCGTTCACAAACATCTGCAGTACCGGATTTATGGTATTTTTATGTTGCTTTAAAATGCTGAATGTCTCAATATGAGTTGTTATGAAGCTGACCTATCACCAATAATGGTGTGTCCACAACAGATGTGAATGAAGCGAATAAATTGCGCTATTTGGGCGTAGTTGGACGCTTGAACATTTTGAGCTAACTTCCCATATGGCATAGAAAATATATATACAAAAAATGGCCAAAAAATATATGATGAAATATATTTTGGATTATGTTTACAAAAATATATTTGTCACCAATATTTTTTTTGGCCATTTTTTGTATAGTTTGAAAATATATATATATATATATATATATATATATATATATATATATATATATATATAAAAAATAAATTTTAAAGCATTAAAATTAAAATATATTTAGCCATCTTTCAATCCAAGGAAATATATTCATGTCGCATTCGAAGAAAAACTTACAAACCTATAAACATAACAGTTATGAAAAGGTTAACACTAAATATATTTTCAACTTTAAAAAATATACTTATAAAATGAACTTTTTGGTAAAGAATACATTTTTGCCATATGGGATGTAAAATTAGAATTGTATTTGCTTGCCCTTGAAATACATTTTGAAATATATGTTGATATATGAAGGTTAAAACTAAATATATTTGCAAATTTAAAAACATATTCAATTGAGCATTACTTTCTACAAAATGTTTTTAGCATATATTCAAAATTCACTCACCTAAAGGATTATTAGGATCACCTGTTCAATTTCTCATTAATGCAATTATCTAATCAACCAATCACATGGCAGTTGCTTCAATGCATTTAGGGGTGTGGTCCTGTTTAGGGATGGGCATAATTAATCGACGATCGATGATTGATTGTTAAGAATTTCGTCGATAACGTTAATTTGTTATCAATTAATTGAATGCATTTTTTTATCTAACTCCTGTTTCACAAATACTCCTTATGCAGTGCGTGTATGCGGCGAATCCGTCAAGCACCCGTTGCAGTGCGCTGCTGACCGCTTATTCTGCATATAAAACGTTCATGTGATTGACACTTTCTGTGAACCCTTTTCCGCATAAACAATAGAACAAAGCATCATTTTTTTTCCACAAAACAATATATTTTAGATATTATTTGACAGACTAGTAAATGTGGATTAGGGATGTTTAAAATCTCTATCCTGGTGGTCAGGATCTGAATGGATCAAATCAGCAGTTTTGCAATGCTTTATTTATCTCCACATATATCATAAATAAAAATAAGCAGAGTAAAAATAAGTCTACCCTTCCACATTATATATTTCCTACTATGTATGTATATGATTTCCAAATAATAAACGAGAGTATTCAACGACAAAAAGCGTCTCATATGAAAATAAATCCTCACAATTTTATTATTTCTCAAAACTTTATGACAAAAATAAGCAACTGTATTCATACAGTTATTCAAAGACGCACACATTATTCCGCATATATTTGAATATTATACAAAAGTATTCATATAACGGCACGTTTCATATGGCAAATAAATATCCTCACATTAACATAACAGCATAATGAAATGAATAAACAGACAATGAAACAGGATTGAAATATAAATTGTATTATTATTACCGGAAAAAAGCAATATTGCTAAAATAATCTCTGAGGTAAATGCGTCAAAAACGCTGTTACCCGCACAATAAGTGTAAATAAGCAATTAAAGTGAAAAAGGCATTATTATTCTTTTGGTATGCATATATGGCACACACATAACTTCTAATATGAGTAATAGTGATGCTGCCTTAGCAAGTACCAAGAAACTGTACAGCTAATTTCCTTGTTTCTCGGTATAGTCGTGCAGTCGATGCGCTATTGCTTTCAGCTTGGCATGATGCAACCTGCATTACTATTACTTTACATCACTGTGTTACTAAAACGCATGCCATAAATTTGGCATTAGCGAGAACGGTACGGTCAATACCTAAATAAATAACGGTTGGACTGAGAAGTTTCCTGGAGAGCAGATGTGGTGCAACAGATGCTGTGTGTCTCTTTTAAAGCACCAGAAGCTTGGCCAGTAAAACATTTGCCCGTTGAAAACACTGTGGTACTAAATCAACTCCTGAGAAGCTAAAATGCATTTATTTAATAAAGAGAGCATGTGGTACATTAGAGCAATTGTATGCAACCGCCATAAATCATCCGACTTGTCCCTTTGTAGCTCATAACCTATTTCAGGAGGTATGACATCACAGTTTCCATTTACTACATAAGCTGAGCAATAAAGTATGGGCAATAAAATGACACAAAAGGCAACTTCTTGTAGTACGAATCTATGAAAAGAAATGCATCCCAATGTCAAGACTGTCCAATTAAAGCAAACGGTTCAGAAACATTTCAATTCTGGTTACTGAGAAAACTCTGGGAACTATGACTGACGTCCAAAATGAATGCGTCTTTCAAGTTGTCAGACACCAGATGGCCCTTAAGGCTTGGATCTCCTTATACCAAAAGATGGAGTCTGTTTTGAAGTGCTGTTATGTCTCAGGACCGCTACAAGTGTTCTGGTAAGGTTAATGATTGGTGGCTGGAAACCGACGGCAGGTTTGGTCTTTACAACCTACTGTACGTAATTTTATGATTAGAGATATCTGTTCAAAGAGGATGAGGTAATCTTAAAGGATTACTCCACTTTCTTGAAAAAAAAATCTAGATAATTTACTCACCCCAATGTCATCCAAAATGTTGATGTTTTTTCCTTGTTCTGTCGAGAAGAAATTAAGCTTTTTAAGGAAAACATTCCAGGATTTTCTCCATTTAATAGACTTAATTGGACCCCAACAACAGTTTACAGTTTTAATGCAGTTTAAAATTGTAGTTTCAACACAGCTTCAAAGGTCTCTAAATGATCCCAAACGAGGCATAAGGGTCTTATCTAGCAAAACTATTGTCATTTTTGGCAAGAAAAAAAATGCACTTTAAATCACAACGTCTTGCACAAGTCGTGTGACGCGCCTGCGTGACCTCATGTAATTGCGCAAGGACATTGAAAGGTCACACGTCACATGTGAAACGCAGATTTGCGGACCATTTTAAAGAACAAAGTGACACAAAGACATTAATTAGTATCATTCCTCATATATATAACAATTTCAGAACGGTCCTATTTCTCCACACTTGTAAACACTGGAGCGGAAGTTCTGCATACGTCATGAGGCTGGCGCATCATACGGCTGGTGCAAGATGAGAAGTTGTGGTTTAAAAGTGCACATTTAAATTTTTCTTGCCGAAAATGACAATGGTTTCGGTAAATAAAACCCTTATGCCCCGTTTGGGATCATTTAGAGCAGTGGTCTCAAACTCCCAGCCCGCGGGCCATTTGCGGCCCGCCCTCCCCCTCTCTGCGGCCCGCGTCACCTTTCAAAAATATAACCCACAGAAAGATTTTTATTCACTTTGTTTTATATTCATTTGATTTTTGATTTAAACGTTTATGGGTTCGTTCACATGTCGCGTCTAACAACACATTCAAACGAGTCAAAGCATTACTTTCCAAAGTGCTCGGGAGCGGAAGTTGTGCTCCGTGGCGTGGGTCGCATCACCCGTTGCTACACAGCCTTTGCCACGCGTTCCGTGCTGTCAAGGGTAACGGAATGCACGATCGGATTTTAATTCCTCAACTGAACCTTGCGACAATCATCATTAACTGACAATCATCAGTTAATCTGGTCAGGACTTTGTAGTGTTTGTCCAGAGAAAATTTGTTAATTCTGGGTGGATACTCAGAGTTCTCAACGGGTTCGGGTCAAAAATATAAGCAAATGAGTCGGGTCGGACCTCGGGCTTAATCTTTTACGCTCCGTGAAAAAAAATATTAATCATCACTGCTGTTCACCGTAAAGAAAGTCTGGTCTGGCTGCTGCAACGTGCATCACAGAAAGGAGCGGGGGATAGCACTAAGCTCCGGGGCGGATCAGCAACTGATCCAGACCGGTCTGGAGCTGCCGGCTTCAGAATGGCTCCATTGCGGATCCGCTCCGGAGCTTATTGCCATCACAGCGTGCACGGGTTACATCGGGTCCGGGCTTTAAAAGCCATGGGCCAGGTCGGGTCGGGTTGCAATTTTCAGGCCCATTGAGAACTCTAGTTAGTTTACCTCAAGTCACAGCATCTAATGGAGACACCGCATAGAGAGGGAGGCAGAGCGGTAGATGTAATGTAACACATTTTAAACTACAGATAAGAAAAAGAGCCATCAAAGTGCCCAGGTTAAGAAAAGAGAAAAGATGAGGAGAAATGTACAGAAGATAAAAGTATGTATACTGCTATATTTTATAAAGTATAATATATTATTATGTAGCTTACTATTCAATTACACATAGGGCAGTATTATTATTTTTTTCTGTCCAAATAGCTTGTAACATTGACTACCCATTCAAAAGTTTTAGAATTACTTATTAATATTTTTCTACATATAATAGAAAATTCATTAAAACTGAAATAAATAATAGAATTTAAACAAGACATTTACAGAAATATTGTACTTTTTTGAACGTTTAAATAGCTTTGCGGCCCTCCGATGAAATGTCTGTCTCAGAAATGGCCCCAAGCCAGTTTGAGTTTGAGACCCCTGGTTTAGAGCCTCTTAAAGCAACACTATGTAGTTTTTTTACCTTTAAATAATGTCTCTAAAATTATTTCAGTGATAGAACAACTTTTAAATGGACAAATTGTACTGTTGCTGCAACCTGAGCAGCCTCCTAGCTGCTACAAGCACACTGGAAAGTGGCGGTGGAGGGTTGGAAACAAAGCCCGCCCCTCCCCCTGCCTGCAGAAGAGTGTCTGATACCAGGCCCCTTTGCGCTTTTCAACCACATGGGGGAGCTTTAAGTCATTTTTACATGGAAACTACATAGTGTTTCTGTAATGACACGAACTGAGCGGAAGCAATTGCAGGTGAAAACACAATGTTTATTTATAAACACAGAGAGAGAAATGACACAAGCAGGAAATGTCCGGTGTTGTTGGCAATGGTGACGAGGACTACGGTGGTAGGTGGTTATTGAGTGCGGCGTTGGTGGAGTGGTGAGCAGTGGTGAATCCAGACTGTACACGGAACATCCACACGGAGACGACGACGACAATAAACAATCCACAATGCAACTCGTAATCCAAGACTGAGACGTAGAACCACACAACACGAGGACCAAACAGAAAGTGATCATCTGGCAGGGAACAGAGAGTCATGTGAGTATTTATGGAGGAGATGTGATGATGAGCAGCTGGAGCGAGGCAATCAACACACAGGTGAGCGGCATCAGCCTAACGAGCACATGGCAGAGCAGTGAGTAACAAACACACACACAAACATGACACGGAGGAAACAGTGGATTTCCTACAGTGACAGTACCCCCTCCCCTAGGAACGCCCCTTGACGTTCCCAGCCTGCTTTACCTGTTGATTGTAAACATCAATAAGGCGGTGATCCAGTATGTCCCGAGCGGGAACCCACCTTCTCTCCTCCGGACCGTAACCTTCCCAATCCACCAAGTACTGAAATCCGCGTCCCCTCCGTCTGGAGTCCAGAATACGATTAACCGAATAAGTCGGTTCCCCATTAACGAGACGAGGCGGGGGGGGAACCGGGGCAGGCGGATTAAGACGGGAAAAAATCACCGGTTTAATTTTGGAGACGTGGAACACTGGGTGAACCCTCCTGTACGCCGGAGGAAGGCTCAGACGCACTGTTACCGGATTAATGATTTTGGTAACAGAAAACGGGCCAATAAATTTGGGAGCAAGTTTATTCGAGACGGAACGCATCGGAATGTTTTGGGTAGAAAGCCACACTCTTTGACCGACGACGTAACGGGGAGGCTTCGACCGGTGGCGATCGGCCTTAGCCTTGGTGCGCGACCTCACCTGGAGTAGAGCTCTACGAGCTCTGGTCCAGGTGCGGTGACACCTCTGGACTAATGCGTGTGCGGAGGGGACCGAAACCTCGGATTCCAGACTAGAAAAATTTGGTGGTTGGTAACCTAGACTACACTTAAAAGGAGACATGCCCGTGGATGACACTGGCAGAGAGTTGTGTGCGTACTCCACAACTGAGAGTTGTTGACTCCAGGACGAAGGATTCTTGGAAACCAAACATCGTAACACCCTCTCGACATCCTGATTGGCTCGCTCGGTTTGGCCATTGCTCTGGGGATGGAACCCTGACGAAAGACTAACAGTCGCTCCTAGCAATTTGCAAAACTCACGCCAAAATTTGGATACGAATTAGGGACCTCTGTCAGAGACCACGTCTGTCGGGAGGCCATGTATACGGAAGACGTGGTCAATGACAGTTACCGCTGTTTCCTTGGCTGAAGGTAATTTGGGCAAGGGAATAAAGTGAGTCGCCTTCGAGAACCGGTCCACTACGGTTAAAATCACCGTATTACCCTGGGAGGGCGGGAGGGCGGTAATAAAGTCTAGCGAGATGTGGGACCAGGGTCTCGAAGGGACTGACAGCGGTAAAAGTAACCCATCTGGAGGACGATTGGAAGTCTTACCAGTGGCGCAAACCGAGCAAGCCAAGACGAAATCGTGAGTGTCACGAGCCATACCTGGCCACCAGAATCGTTGCTTAACTAGGAATCTAGTCCTACTAACCCCTGGATGACAGGCAACACTGGAACCATGACCCCACTGAAGGACGTCTGACCGTAACTCCTCCGGCACAAATAAGCGGTTCGGTGGGCAACGGGCCGGGGGCGTTACCCCTTCTAAGGCTGTCAACACCTTCGATTCGACCTCCCATCTGAGCGCGGAGATAATGATGGTCTCCGGTAAAATCCGCTCGGGAGTGGCAGTACGATCGGAACGCTCAAAAAGGCGGGATAAAGCATCGGGTTTGATGTTCTTGGAACCCGGTCGGTAAGAAAGAGTAAAATCGAAACGACCGAAAAACAAAGCCCACCGAGCCTGCCTGGAGTTAAGTCTTTTGGCGGTTCTAATGTATTCGAGATTCTTATGGTCCGTCCATACAATAAAGGGTACCCCTGACCCTTCAAGCCAGTGACGCCATTCTTCCAGTGCTAACTTGACTGCCAACAACTCTCGATTGCCAATGTCATAATTAACTTCCGCAGGAGATAAGCGATGAGAAAAATACGCGCAAGGATGAACCTTTCCGTCTGAGGATGCGTGCTGGGAAAGCACTGCTCCTACCCCCACCTCTGACGCATCGACCTCCACTATGAATTGACGTGTGCGATCAGGTGAGACGAGAATGGGAGCTGAAACAAAGCAGCTTTTCAGTTTGGCAAACGCAGCCTCGGCTGCGTCTGACCACCTGAACGTCAAACTAGGGGAGGTCAAGGCGGTCAGAGGTGCGGCTAGTTGGCTGAAATTGCGAATGAAACGCCGGTAAAAATTGGCGAACCCCAGAAATCTCTGCAGGGCCTTGCGAGACTCTGGGGATGGCCAATCAACCACAGCCTTAACCTTCTCAGGATCCATGCGAACACCCTCAGTCGAAATGATGTGTCCTAGAAAAGAAACAGACTGTGCATGAAAAACGCATTTTTCCGCCTTGACAAAAAGCCCATTCTCTAGCAACCGCAGAAGCACTCGTCGTACGTGTTGCAAATGTTCCTGGAGAGACGAAGAAAAAATCAGTATGTCATCCAGGTAAACATAAATAAACTGATCTACCATGTCTCGCAACACGTCATTAACGAGTGCTTGGAAGACTGCTGGCGAGTTCGTGAGACCGAAAGGCATCACGCAGTACTCAAAATGGCCACGAGGGGTGTTAAAAGCAGTCTTCCATTCATCCCCCTTCCTGATGCGAACCAAATGATATGCGTTACGTAAGTCCAATTTAGTGAAGAGAGACGCTCCCTGCAACCTCTCGAAGGCTGAAGACATCAACGGCAAAGGATAAGTATTCTTTACCGTTATGTTATTCAGCCCTCGGTAATCAATACAAGGTCGCAAGGATCCGTCCTTCTTCCCCACAAAAAAGAACCCCGCCCCCGCTGGAGAAGAGGAAGGGCGAATGAACCCCGTTGCCAGAGAATCAGAAATGTATTTCTCCATGGCCTCCATCTCAGGAACGGATAGAGAGTATAACTTGCCTTTAGGCGGAAACGTACCTGGCAATAAATCTATGGCACAGTCATAGGGACGATGAGGAGGGAGAGAATCAGCCCGAGACTTACTGAACACCTCCTTCAGGTCGTGGTACTCCGCGGGCACGTTAGCCAAATCCACTGCTTCCCCCTGAAACACAGACTCAGAAACAGTAAGACACGCAGAGACAAGACAAGACTTATGACACTCCTCGCTCCAGCTGGTGACTGAGCCCAGTCTCCAGTCGACCTTAGGGTTATGGGTATGGAGCCAGGGATGACCAAGGACGATGGGAGAGAGAGAGATGTCTGTAACAAAAAAGGAAATCTTTTCGGTATGGTTGCCTGAGGTGATAAGCGTGATGGGGGCAGTGGTGTGACTGATGGTGGGTAATTCATGTCCATTGAGAGCGAAGGGTGCAATCTGGTGAGTGAGTGGGATGACGGGGATTTGTAGCTTACGTGCGAGTGAAGAGTCAATGAAGTTCCCCTCTGCCCCGGAGTCCAGTAGTGCGTGGTCGGTGTGTGACTTGGTGGACCACCGTAGTTTCACCGGAAGGAGAGTAGATGTCGTCGAGGTCTTGCGAGCAGAGATCCCGCCCGATAGTAGCCTCCGTCTTACTATCGGGCTTGGTCTTTTACCGGACACCTCTGGCAGTTATGACCCGTCTCGCCACAGTACAAACAAAGACCAAGGGATCTCCGCCGGTTCCTCTCCTCCCGGGAAAGCCGAGCTCTACCCACCTGCATGGGCTCAGGATCGGGGAGAACGTTGCTGGGTGTCTCTCTGGGAGGGCTGGGCGACTCAGGTCGGCGCTGTATGCTGGTAGGTCTTCTTCTACGGTCCGCTACGGTCAGCCTAGCGTCGACACGGATAGCCAGATCCACCAGCCCGTTGAGAGATGTGGGTAGTTCCGAGGTGACGATCTCCCGCTGGATACGTTCCGAAAGCCCATGCAGGAAATGATCCCACTGCGCCTCCTCGTTCCACTTACACTCCGCCGCCAGGGTCCGGAACTCGATCGCGTAGTCAGATACCGTTCGGTTCTCCTGTCTGAGCTCGGTAAGGAGGCGAGCAGCTTCTCGCCCGGCGACGGAGCGATCGAACACCCTCTTCATTTCTTCGGATAAGAGGGTGAACGAAGAACAGCAGGCGTCGTTGTTCTCCCACACCGCCGTCCCCCAGAGGGCAGCCTTGCCCTTCAGTAGGGAGAGAGTAAACGCCACCTTAGTTTCCTCAAGGAAAAACGATCGGGGCTGTTGAGCGAAGTGCAGAGAACAGTGAGACAGAAATGTACGGCAATAATTTGGCTCACCGGAGTATTTCTCAGGGATCGGTAATCGAGGCTCCGGAGGAAAACCACCCCCTGGAGGAGAAGATGGTGCGGGCGGTGTGGGTGGCGCAGTGGGAGGCGAAGGATGAGAGGAACGCTGAGAGAGCTCGGACACCTTCGTCACCATTGCATGGACGGCCTTTCGCATTTCGTTGATCGACTGGTCCTGAAGATCCATACGAGCCAGAGTTCGCTGGAGAAATTCCTCCAGCGTGGCCGTGGGTTGGTCTCCTGCTGCTTCCATGTATGGCCAGATGATTCTGTAATGACACGAACTGAGCGGAAGCAATTGCAGGTGAAAACACAATGTTTATTTATAAACACAGAGAGAGAAATGACACAAGCAGGAAATGTCCAGTGTTGTTGGCAATGGTGACGAGGACTACGGTGGTAGGTGGTTATTGAGTGCGGCGTTGGTGGAGTGGTGAGCAGTGGTGAATCCAGACTGTACACGGAACATCCACACGGAGACGACGACGACAATAAACAATCCACAATGCAACTCGTAATCCAAGACTGAGACGTAGAACCACACAACACGAGGACCAAACAGAAAGTGATCATCTGGCAGGGAACAGAGAGTCATGTGAGTATTTATGGAGGAGATGTGATGATGAGCAGCTGGAGCGAGGCAATCAACACACAGGTGAGCGGCATCAGCCTAACGAGCACATGGCAGAGCAGTGAGTAACAAACACACACACAAACATGACACGGAGGAAACAGTGGATTTCCTACCGTGACAGTTGCTTTAAAGCTGCGTTGAAACTGCAATTTTAAACTGCATTTAAACTGTTCGGGTCCAATAAAGTCTATTAAATTTAGAAAAATTCTGGAATGTTTTTTTCAAAAAACTTAATTTCTTCTCGACTGAACAAAGAAAGACATCAACAATTTGGATGACATGGGGGTGAGTCAATTATCAGGATTTTTTTTATTAAGGAAATGAGTAATCCTTTAAGAGGATTAGTCTGATATATCTGCTGTGTCTATTTACTGATACATACATACTGTACTGTATTGTTTATTCACTTCAGCTGCATATTCAAGCTGTAGAACCAGGGCCAAATGAACAAGAAACCCTTAAATTAAGCGCTTCTTAAGAGTTTAGTCAATAAAGGTTTAAACTTAAGAAAACTGCCAAACAATATGATTACAAATCACATCCAATCAAAAAAGACAAATCAGGTCTTTCATCTTATATCTAATCTTATTAGACAGCAATAAGATTAATTAAAGGCAAACTCAATGACTCTATTTAAATCTGTTTTATTGTTTCCATTAAGTGATATCAATATGTCATAAACTACAGTCAGATTTGCCAACAAGATTTCAAACTATCCTGAAAGATCACTGAAAATGTCAATGTGAATATGAAAGAATATTTTTTCCAAATTTACCCAAAACCAATGTATGTTTTGGCTATATATATATATATATATATATATATATATATATATATATATATATATATATATACACACTCTTTAACTTTTATCTATTCGTATAAAACCAGTGTGCATGACTGAGTCATAAATCTGAACCCGAGGATAACATAACTCACCGAAGCAAGAAATGTCTCTTTCAGACATTTCTAACTCGTAATGAGCCAAAAACCATTGATGAGCTGATAGCAAGTTCATCTGGAGTGTACAGAGGATTTGACTGATAGGGACAAAGATAAAGTTCCTTTAAAAGCCAAATGGGAAAAACGAATACAATTTTGATTTGACCTGCATACAAAACAGATGAAGCACCTAAAACATTAGCTCGGAAATAAATAAAAAATATTATTTAAGAAGCCGAAATACAGCATATAAACAGATATCTTGTTCTCATTATCTAATGTGCAACCTTTCCAAGCCATGCATGCACCAGGATGCATATTAAGTAAATAAACGCATCTCAACCTCCAGCTAAACTTACTCATTTTAACATAACTCATACAGGCAGAACATACTATATGTCAAAACATTATTAAGATCACAATAAACTGTCCAATTGCCCAAACTCTTGACTGGTAGTGTACATAAAAACAAATAATGTCAGACAAAAGCACTGTATAAAAGTAAAATACATGCTTGAGTCCAAGTGTAAGGATAAGGAAGAGTCTTTAAGAGGACGTTTGTGTTTTGGCCTCTGCAGCTCTTCGGTTGTCCTCTTGCCACGTTACATCCACCCTACTCCGATAAACAGATTGTGTATCACATCGCTAACATTCTTCACAGGCGTACTACTCTGTGGACACTTGAGATGGACGCTTTAACCACTCATGACGACTCTGCAGAGGGTAAAAAGTATTAATCTGATAATTGCGTGTTCGTTCCTGACACTGACATCTAAATCCACTACGAGTGCTCATGGGAGAGGTGAATGACAGCCGGATCATGAGGCCGGTGCTTGGCTATCACAGCTGCAAAACCTAGAAAACACTGGCAGGAATTCAGTGCTCAGTGGTCATTTTATTTCCTCACTGTGTAAGTCATCAATGCCTTACGCGTCACATAACAGACCATGTTAAAGCTCAGAGATCGATGTGCATGCTCGTTTTGAGTGGCACATTGCAAGATAATAAACCCAGGACACGGTAAAACCCTTCAAACTACTAAAACCAAAATAATAACCGTCATTCTGGACACATCATTCTTAGAGAAAAGGTACAAAGTTTTCACAAAATGTACCTAAAAGGTGCATACTCATACCTTAAAGGTAGATATCTGAATCAAAATGGTACATATTTGGACTTTTTTAAAGGTACTGTCCCAGTGAAAACTTTTAAGTGTGCATTCTCCCTCTTACAAACCATCTCAAACCAAGGCATTTAAAAAATGTCCTCATTATTCATTAGCCTATTTCACATAGTAATTGTAGCATGAATTTACTAGTAAATACAAAAATGTGCTGTTCGCACATGCAGTGACGTTTCGTATTTTGACCAGTAAGATATCATTCACACATCACCCAGATAGCATGCAAACCATTGAAACAATGTTAAAAACAGTTGATTTCACAATGTTAACTGCATTGAATCAATATCAGGTTTGCACCCTCCATTAATATTGAATTTTTGTTTTGAAATTTCAACAAACCACCATTATTGTGATCAGTGTTTGCTTCAGTTGGGTCCTTGACTCTTGACATACACTAAGTTAAATCTTTCTTTTCTTCTACTCGTTTGTGTAGAAACACATGTGCATTTGAAAAGAAAGATGTGTTTTTTTTTTATTAAGTTGAAACTGATTGCTTTTTTGAAGATGTCAAGATTATATAAAATTCAAATGCTTTACATGATTATGTTGATCCATTTTTGACCATTATAATTCTTCTGGTTTGTAAATCCATTGTGACAAGGTAAGCAGAATTGCTGACACATTCAGATATCATTACTCATCCTACAAATCTCAATAATGGTGACAATCATCAAACAAATTCAGATAAAACAATCAACTGCAATGCATGCTGGGAGTTATAAATTAGTTAAATACTATGATGATATCCAGCATGCATTGCAGCATGAAGCTTTCTTTTGTTCATCATCACCATTGATGAGATTCATAGACCGATTCATGATTCATGTCAGAGATAGATACAGTAGTTTAACCTTCTGAATGTGTATTTATAATCCTCAAAATAACAGACCTGACACTGTTTCCAACTAGTACTGTAATATCCACTTCTTGCACAACTTTAACAGCATTTCATTAATATTATTTAGGTATATCTACAATAATTAAACTACCTGATAACATTAGATCTTTGTTTTATTTACAATAACAGATGTATTTTAAAAAACTGCTTCAACAGCCAAAGAAAACTTAACATTAAAACACAAGAGTAAAGGGCCCAACTAAAGCAAACACTGATCACCATAATGGTGATTTGTTGCAATTTCGATATTTTTTCCAATATTAATGGAGGGTGCAAACCTGATATTGATTCAATGGTATTAACATTGACAAATCAATGATTTTTAACATTGTTTCAATGGTTGCATGCTATCTGGGCAGTATCAAAATATCGGTAAACTCAGTGAGAAAGCAGAAATTACCTCTAAACTGTCACACGGCGAGCTCAGTGTTGTATTTGTAAACAATGGCAGGTTTTGACTTCACATCCACAGCCCGTATTTTGTTGTTTTTACTTTTGTGGCAAATGCTGACAGTCGCGAAGTTGCTTGTGACCAAACAGCATTGTATTAGGCAACTTCAAACGGAAATGAATTGGGAAAGAGTTAAAAACCTGCATCTTGAACAGCAGTACTGTTTATGGTGTGCAAGGATGTCAGCAATTCAGCAGATAGATGGTACTGTAAGCTATGTTAAACTGAATACAGAACACCTACATTTACATAAATATAGTTGATGTAAATTTTAATCTATCACTACAAACTATATATTGTTGGAAAGGTCTAAGCCTCTAGAATAGACATTTCAACAGTGTTTTATAAAATACATTAAGTAGGGAGAGTAATTGATTCATTTATGAAGATAGTGTGCCTCAAAACATTTATATTCTACTAAATGTCACTGTCCTGCCAGCAGTACGCCTGTGTTTACTTCAGTGTTTTACATGTGAATATTTATCTAATCATGATAATCTGTATATCATTTGAAAGCTCCAAGAGTGTAGATTTAACTTAATAAGGTGGGGTGACGCCAACAACTTGTTAACTTCAGGTGTTCTGACTTTTAAGCAACGTGCGGAAACGTCTGTAAACCGTGCGGAGGTAAATGTGTCATCTATATCAAAATGTTATGATTGGCCCAAAGTTCTAAATGCCGGTAACCTATACCTATACTTTTTGTTTACACAGCGCTTACTGGTAAATTACTGGTAATCTTATAACCTCTCTTACAGGTAAAGTGGCAGCATTAATTTACCAGAAAGTTTCTGTTCATACATGATCTGTAAACCGCAATTTACCAGTAAAGACTGTATATGTGAAAGGGACTATTATCTTTCATCAAACCAATGAGCTCCAAATTTACTTGTGTAATATGTGACATCACAAATCCCTCTTTTCACTTCCCAATGTATATTTTTACAGTTTTTACACAGAAAATGCTCTTTCAAAGGACATTAGGGCCCGTCCCATTTCTACCCCCTTAAAACTTCCACTTGGTTCTGAGTGCCCTCGACAGTAAAGTCCCCTCAACAATGGAAGTGGGGGTTCAAATCTTTCCCTATGAAATGCGCAAGCGCAAAAGTGAGGGTTAGGGCAAAAATGTAGGGGAAGGGTAGATATTGGGACGGGCTCTACATCTCCTTTTTAATGGAGAAGACTTTATGGATTTTTTTTGGAAATAATAATTTGGAAAATCAAACAATAAATTGATACTTATATACAATTGACGGTTTCATCAGATGCACGGCATAGACACGGTTACGCGTCTGGACGGAACTTGACTTCCGGTCTCTGTTTGTTTAATGGTCTGGCTAAAGGCTAAACTGAACTCGTTGAAAATAACAGGGGAGTCGGCGATCATGGTTCAACGCTAAGTGAAGGGAGGTTTGACAGCGATCGAGTTACCATTGTATACATTAATTTTACACAGTAAGTAGCTCAGTATAGTTTTTGATATGCTTTAGCTATGATTTAAATAGCACCTTATTCATTGCTAAAAAAACATTATTTAGTGTACTTGGTTTAATACAATGTGTTCGTGGTTTATAACACATTATTTTCCACATATCGTACATTTTTGTGGCTCCAGATATCCCTGCCTTCCTCAAACGCATTGATTTTGTAAAAAACTCATCGATCTTAAAAAGGCTGTGTCCCTGATTGGCCAGCTAATCTGTACGTTATGATTGGTCTGAATACCTTTGACATCGGCCGGAAATGTGGGGCTCCTTATGTTTAAAATATTCGCTCACATCGCAATGCTGACAGGAGTTAACTTACAGGCTGTGAGTCGAAGCGGGAGGAATTATGATAATGTCAGTCTTTACTACATCACCAAACCCAACTGTTGCCTACAATCGGTGTGTTTGTTGTAGTCAAAGAAAAAAGATTTACGTTGGAAATGATAACTTGCGTCATCATTTACTTTGGGGTTTGTACCTTTTGCAAGTTGTTAACATCCCACACAGCAAAAGGACTCCGTGGCGGATCAGTCGCGGAGGTATCGCGGCTTCCGGAACGGACCCGCGAAACGGACCCGTGTCGGCGTCCACTTGCGCGCAGTGACGGATCCGCAATGAAGGCGGATCGCGTACCCGCCGTGGCCTCGGGCTGCATACGCTCCGCATCCGTGGCGCAAATTCATTCATATATCCGCCGTGGACCCGCAACTGACTCATTTAATGTCTGAAATAAGCTCCGGGACGGATCCCCAACGGATGCAGACCGGAGCTACTGACTCCGGAGCGGTTCCGTTACGAATCCGCTCCAAAGCTTATTGCTATCAGGACCGGGTCCGTTTTGGACCCGTTCATCTCACTTTCAAAATCCCTTCTTACTGTAGAATAAAATAGGATACACTAAACTAAAGGATAAAACCAAAACTATCACTAGACCTGGCCACTGCAGCAATATAGAACCTAAAATCTGCATTGTCTTGTATTTTTAACCTAACAATATTGTAAATAGGTATAACAGAAAAGTTTCACTAAAATATGTCAATTTAATGTACAAAATAATTCAACACAGTCTCACACCCTATTCGTCACATACTGCCGTTTGGTCATGACCCCCTCACGTCCATAGCGGACGTTGAGGGTACCCCCTATTCGTCGCTTGAAAACGTAGAGGGTCGTCCTATAGATTTGAATGCAAACCCCTCATCTTTGAATTTTGACGAAATGGGTTTATCGGTTTGCCTGCGCAATATGGTTTTAGACGATTGATTTTATGCTGCAAATGTGCATTTTGCACAAGCGTGCGGCGCATAAACGGTTACTATTGATGCGGTGACCAAACATTTTCGTGGAGCGGAAACCCTTGTCTGAATCGGTGTATCACGACTTTTCTCTCTCTCTTTTTTATATAGATATATTTGGTATACAATAAAATGACATATTTACAGGGCTGTATTTGCTGTGTGTTTAAAACATGCCTTAATTAACGTAGGATATTTTATTATTTTCGATCACGCACAGTTGGTCATTCCCCCTCACGTCCATAAGCTGACGTTGAGGGTACCCCCCAATTCGTCGCATGACAACGTAGAAGGGTCGTCCGCGATATTTGAATCCAAATCCCTCATCTTTGGATTTTGGCGAAATGGGGGTATTCATGCCTGCGCTGCAAAGTATGTTTTAGGCGATTGATTTTATGGTTCAAATGTGTGTTTTGCAGTAGCGTGCGGCTGTTACATTCATTGGTGCGGTGACTACATTTTCGTGGGGCAGAATCCCTTGTCTAAAGCGGTATCACGACTTTCTCTCTCTTTAAGTTATATGCTCTACATTAAAATGACTGTATATTTGCTGTATGTTTAATTAAGATAGGACCCAGTCTCAAGGCAGTTCGTGTAATTTAATCTATTGATTCGTGTCCATGGACACGATTTTCCCCTTTTTTCGTGCCAGTCAGAACGACTTTCAATCTAATGTATTTCAATAGGAAGTATTTTTCGTGCCTGCATCACGTTTTTTTTCCTATTATTTTTTTCGTGTTTATAAGCACGAATTTAATCTAATGTATTGCAATAGTATATACCAGGGAGCTGTGTTGTTTTACTTTATTTGTCATTAATTGATTACACTTTAAGCGCTACTTTACTCAACATTTAATCAGGAGATGTTTATCCTTTTTTATTTGTTTAATATTCTGCATGATTGTTGTAAACCATTGTAAACCATCGTCAGCGGTACAAAATTGTTAATTTACGAGAATGCAGAGTTTTTCTACTGCCATCGTTTACAAATGTTGCCGTTTTTTCTGAGAAATATTGATTTTTCGATCGGTTTCGTGTGTCAAATACAAGAGTAAATACTACAGTACCCATGAGCCTTATCGACATCTACTATGGTGAAGGCACCAGCTAAAACTACATGTGGGCCCGCTGCAGATCACAATATTTTCTCAACACATGAACACTAACGTGTGCTTGATAATTCAACAATACGATGTTATGGCCATCAATTTTGATTGTTTCTACTTTGATTGTAAAAAAAAAATAAGTCAGTTTCGGACGCCTGCATTTCCCAGAATCCTCTCTGCCTCCGTTGCTATGGAATCTGAGCCAGTCCTCTTTGCTATTGGGTGATTTCTTCTTCGGTACTCGTGACAGGGATTCTCTCATTACGCGAAAATCACTGCCAGGTGAGTCACGATGCTTTCGTTTAAAGTTCACTATTTGTTTAAATGTTATAATTCACGCCTTTCTTTTGGCATTAGGCTGACATTGCCATACCCGTACGAAAATGAACCATGTTTTTTGTGGTAAAAGTGTAGTAACTACGGTTTGTGTATCGATTATTTGCAAAATGGTTTTAGTAAACCAAACATGGTTTAACTTTTTTTTTTCAAATTCATGGTTCTTTCTTAACTGTAGTAAAACAATGGTTAATTTTTGCAAGGGAAGTCTAATTAAAGTCCCATTAATAAGCTAACGTTAACCTAGTTTAAGTTCTCAACCTTTAGGTTTAACTTAACGTGGTCATTGCTATATTGTGTGAGCATTATATAGTCTAAAGTTTTAATATTTGTCTTATAATATTTGAAAGAAAATAGGAATCCCCACTATTAGGGTACACTATTTAAGCCTTATATTAGAGCTAATTTACACTACATAATAAACATTTTCTGTTCTCCCTACAGATCCTGTCATTCGAATCACCTGTTACAACTTAGATTTATCGTTGCTTATTTTATAAACCCAAAGGCACTTTTAAGAGCCATCCATCCTCTCTTTCTTTATCATTTTCTGTCTATTTCTTGCAACCTATCTCTATATACTGCATTTGTTGTACCTGTCTGTCCAGCTGTGTGTTTGTCCTTCTGTCTTTGTCTGCTTTGCAATGGCCACCAGATATACCCCTCACAAACAGGATCCCCGCTACCAAGAGGGGAGGCTCATGGCTCTTGAGCTGAACCATGACCACATTCTAGCTGAAGCCAAGGTTAGAGTTTTTATTTACCTGTTAGTTTATACTTAAACATAATGGATGTGGGACAACTGAAAATAAAAATGATAAATATGGAAAAGAGATGAGTGTTGAATATTTCATACGGTATATTGTAATAGCAACTTATTTAGCAACTAACATCCTATAATGCTCTGTGGCATGTTTTAATAAGGTAATATATTTTGGAAAAGAGAGGTTTCATCCCCTGAGTTTCAGAGACTTGGAGAATCTATGCCAAGGCTCATTTAGGTGTTTCAATACTTACACTATGCTGTGTTTCCTTTTAGTTGTTGCATGTCTTTCACGTCCCGTACCTTTATTAGTCTTACAAGAAATATTCACTTCAACACACAGAGAGCAGCTGTGGAGACGAAACGTTTATGCCCTAGAAGAGACCCTTCACAGACCTCTAAAAGGATCTTTGTTGGCTGGGGCATGCCGAGTCCTTGGGAGGCAAGGAGGGGTGACGCCAAGCCTCAGCTACAGGTTATATCTGAATTATTTCAAAATTGTATGAATTGAAATGTAAATGGTGGACCAAATCAAATTACGGAATAACATTGTAATTGTATTTGAGTATTAACAGTTTAAAACATTTCAATATGATAAAACACATAACAAAATAGAGTATAACACTTAAGTATACTATCATGTCAAGTACTTGGTAATGTCTTTACCAAATGCTTAACAGAAATACATCTGATTTCATAAACAGTTCTGTATATAAGTTGAAAAAGATCATGTATGTAGTGATAGCCTAACCTGTTCTGTGTACTGTTACAGTCAGTTTTACAGGTTGAGTGCTTCCTGTCATCCAGTGTGGAGTTTCCACTTAACTGTACCCTCAGCAAAACTAAATCCTCATGAGGAATTTGGTAAATCGCATTGATTAATTTGAGTTTAATATTATTTAGTCAATAATATTAAACTTTAATTACTTAAAGTATGCTTGCTAAGAATTAATGCACAGTGCCCTGCTATATGGTTTAAGATGCATGTTTTTGGGGGGATTTGAGAAACTTGGATAACCAGATAAAAACACATTTAAGAGAAAAGTAAATCTAGGACCTTCTTGCTGTGAGGTGATAGTGCTAAACATTGAGCCACTATGCAATCCTATACAAAAAAAAAATCAAACCTAGAATCCAACTAAATCTTGAATAGTCTGGGTTAGTGTATTATTTTTATATGAGTTATTCACCTAGAATAATGTTATTTTATTTTTCTCCCTAGGTGCAGAGAGTGGTTCTGTGGGGACCGTGGTGTATTACGTCACAAAAAACAGCCACTCCACAATAGGGAATGTGTAATTTAATAGGTTTTTTGAATCCATCCGTCCAACCAAATGCATCATTAAAGGGGAAGATGGATATTGCACTCAACACAAGGTATGTTCTCACAAAAGCCCTAATTTTGATGTTTTTATTTGTCTTCAGCCAGTAACAGGTAATCTAAACTAGTGGTTTTCTTTCTTTTTGGCAGTCGGCAAGATGACATACTGCTGTTGTAAACGCACAAACGTAATAATGCTTTCAGGCAAACCAATCATTTTAATTACCATCAATGGTAAAACCAATTCACAGTTTAGATTTCCATTTTAGATTTGATGTTTTTCACACTATGTTTTGATGTTTTCAATGCTGTGGCATTGTGCAGTAGAGTCAAAGTGCATTGTATAGCACATTACAATCCAAGTAGGGCATCGTGAGCAAGGCCTGTTGTGGGAGTCTAAACGGGGGTCAACTGCACACAATTTATGTTTAGTTATTATTTATTTATTTTGTGATTTTAGATATGTTCATCATTCACCAGTTCTCACTTCCCTGGACTTCAACCTTGCTACACACATGGTATCGTTATTAATCGAAACAAAGACAGATATCTTTATGTTTTTGTTCTCTGCAGACAAACAAAAAATATTAGCTGTTGCAAAGCAATTTGGTGAGTTAGCAAATGGTACTACTCGAGAAGTTAGGCAGAAGGAGTGCTATACTGGGATTATAGAAACTTATAAGATGTCTCTTAAACATTCACAATGTGCAGAATGAACTAACTGTTATAAAATATAGTACGTGATAAATGTTTTTTTTTTCCAAGGGCGTTTTGACTTGCATCAGCCACTGTATGTCTGTTAAACATGCAAACAGCAAAGGACCCCAGACCTGAAAGACCTTCTGAGGAGTGGATATTGACCAGCTTCAATAAACACCACCACACTTTACACACTGGACCTCCTGATCTCCTTTCAAGAACTCAAGGTCATCTCTCCAAGATTCTCCAGACAAGCCTTCGCAAAGCTGCTGGAGCATCGCACGAAGTGTGGAGGAAGAGTAAGTGTAAATGTTATCATTTTATTCAAAACTCAATAAGCAGACAATATCACAATTACTATTTCATTCTATATATCTTCCAGTCTGGATATATCAACGGCGATGCACTGCAACGCAGCTTCTTGGAGTTTTCATACGCTTCATTTGAAGCAGACCAGCTCTGGTGTGGTGCTCCTTTCACCTGCCCAGCCTGAACGCTAGAATTGTTGGCTGCATCAGCAGATCGAAACAGAAAGCTATATCACTTTTGCCCAAACAGAAGGTGGTCTTTATTCCAGTATTTTTATTGGTTTATTTATTTACTTGAATTGATGGATATTCTATTTTTCTTTCTTAGCTCTGGTGATCCTGTTTTTTGTTTTCTTTTTTGAGGGGCTTTTTGTGGCTGAAGACAGTGCGGTGTCTAGATTTGTCAACACCATACAAAAAGCACTGAAAATGCAATTTGAATCATAACTTGACAAAATAGTTGTTACACAAAAAAATCTTGTTCGGAGTTGATTTCTACTTTTGCCTACCAAATACTCCTAAATCAAATTAGGAATAAATGCCATATACTGTATTGTATGACACCATCACTTTAATTTGATTTGTTGTGTTTGTTGTGTGTTTCATAGACTGTGGCTTGCAAATATTGGCCATACTTGAAGAAGGTTGCTAGTGTCCTTCCTGATCTTCAGGAGCTGACCTCAATGAAACCTTTTCTTAATGTTATGCATGCTTGAGCCACGCTACAAAGTGTGAGGTATGTATAATATTTTTGCTTCATATGTACATGTGTAATATACATTCATAAGAAATAGAAGTTAATGGCTTGACTACATTATTTAGATTCTGTTTGGCATAACCATTTCTTGTACAGGTTGTAAAAGCCCTTTGAGGACAAATGTGATATTGGGCTATATAAATAAAATTTATTTGAATTGAATTAGTCTTGAATTCTTAAATTAGTCTTCCACCATTTATTCACAGATTAAATGAAGTGGTAGGAACAGGGACAACCACCGGTGTGTGGAACAAGTGAACAGCTGCCTATCACGTTGTGCCCGTACAACCAAATGTATGTCCACAGCAGGTGATCAGAGTGTTTGTAAGATTTTTGCATACTTTTTTATATTGAGCATCATACCCTCATTATTTTCTTTCAACGGCAGGGGTGGATGCTTACATGCTTACATGCTTACATTGCATGCAATGGGCTGGAACCATAAAAAGTATCTCTCTACATCAGGCACTTTCCACAATATATGTGAAAGTAAGTTTTTATTTTTTTATTTTTTTATAAATGTTTTGTGTGTCTTTTAGTTGTTGTGTGCATTTTGCCTGTTGTTAATTGTACAATGTACAACAATCCTGATTATTGAATAACACTGTTCATCAGACATCCAGCACGAGACTGCAAGGCTAGCAGAACTAAAAACAAAGCTACATCGCACAGATAAAGGGGCGTCGCAATGGCTTTCTGATGTGAAAGAATGGGTAGCTCATGGTAAGTGAGACCAATATTCTTCCCACTACTATGTGAATTTTTTAGTTTGATATTAAACAAGTCCCAAAGATGGTAGGCTTATCATCTATTTCTTAACCTCCTAAGACCTGGTGTGTCCATATACATGGACATCACGTTTTTTGTTGTTTGCATCATAATACTTTATTCTGTGTAACTGGAACCTGGTACACAAACATGAACAATTACACTGCTTCATTTTCAGAAAAAAATATTTGGTTAATATATTTATAGATTTTTCCTGACCCCAAATAGCTGGAAGAAATCTAAAATGCAAGCCAAACCAAAGCTCGGGTCTTAGGAGGTTAAACAGTTGGTGACATCTTCTGCCACCAAAAACAAGCCAACTTCATCTCACCATCAGATGTTATTGCACATTTATGTTGTGTTTATGTTTATTATAGTTTCTTTGCAGGAACTATACATATCAAGTAAAGTTGTTTAAACCATTAAAATGGCTTTTATATACAAATGTATCCTCTGAAATGTTTGTGTGTTGTTTAAACAGTGAATTTGCTTTCATTATCACTTCTACAGAGACATCAGAAACATCTCATGCCAGTAAAGGCACCACACACAGAGAACTTCAGCAGTCAATTGAGGGGCTTTATCTTGGTGTGATGCTCTGCAAGCAAACTCTCTACCGTCAGAATGGTATAACTATTATAATTTAATAGCTTGATAAATTCAAGCTAATGTATGCATCCTACTTTCCAACAACAATTACATGGAATTAGCATTTAATTCTGAACTCTGTTCTTGAAAAGTCTAGTCTGTAGGATTTATGTAGCTGTAACATTTTAGCTTCCTCCCCTAAATGGATCTTTCAGTTACCTCTTTGTCAATCTAAATTGTAATTTTCACATAAAATTCAATTGCTGCTTTCCCTTTTGCTTGTAAAATTTTTTCTTGGTGAACAGTTCACAAACCCCTGTACTTGTCTTTCTAGACAGCAGCAAGCTTCCCTAACTGGAGAGAGCAGTGTGTCTCAGATATGGCCGCGGGACCTTCATGGCAGTGGTATGTCACTATTCAGGTACTTCACAAGAATTTATTTACAGTTTTGTTTTATAGAGTATTCTGAACAAAAGCATGCTACATAGTCAGTGTTAAAATATTCATTTAATTTATTGGTGTTTGCTTATTATGTATCATTTTGTAAAAAGTATGCATAATGCTATTATGCAATATTGTCTCAAAGTAACATCTAACTGTTATTGATTCTTAGCAAACATTTCAGTCAAGAAACGATTGCATGGCCAAGTGATGTTGACAATGCGACTGCAAGAGGAAAGGGGCATTGTGGTGTTGGAGATGGCACAACACTGCACATGGTTGCAGAGGCTGGCAGTGGCTCTCAAGAACAAGATGGCCGAGGAGGGTAAGTTAAATAAAAATCCTGTCAATTCAAAGTATGAATAAAGAAGTCACCCTCAGTCTCCGAACTTGGATGGAGTAGAACGGTTATTGCTCTGTTTACCATGGTCATTTGGCTTGTACATAATAAAATAGGCATTATAGTTGTTCACAACAAATACAGCTTTGCTAGACTGTGATTTAGGTAGTACTAGTTTAACACAGGACAAAGTTAAATATTTAACACAATGCCAGTTTCTTTAACTCACAAAAGTGTTAAAGGGGTCATATTATGACATGTTTTATTGTGTGAAATAAATGTTTGGTGTCCCCAGAATGCATATGTGAAGTTTTAGCTTAAAATACCCCACAGATAATTTATTATAGCATGTTAAAATTGCCACTTTGTAAGTGCGAGCAAAAACATGCCGTTTTGGAGTGTGTGCTTTAAAGGAAACAGCCAACATCTAAACCTGAGCTAAGAAAAAAACACATAGCACAGAGATGGTGATGGAGAGAATAAAGTAAAAGATTGCAGATCTTCATCAGTGTTACTTTTTAACACACTTTAAGATTGGGACTCTATATATATATATAACCCACCAGTGTTCGTTTAACTAGAGTTCAAGGACAACGAACACAAAAAGTTTATAAAAGTTCATTACAGTTAAAATCGGAGCATTAAAAATTAGTTTAAATAATTTAGTTTCACTAAATGACAGGCGACCAGCCCAAACGGAAGACTGAAATGTGTGGGTGGACTGTAATTGCATCTCTAACTGTATGTTCACAACGCTGATGGAGACTGCTTAAAAAAATGCTCTGGCTGCCCTGCAAACGACGCTATAGAAAAAGAGTAGCAGACACTCGAATACATTCTCTGGAATCCTTTTCCACCTTGTGATTGGTTGCCGCCGAATGTTTTCTCTGACTTCCGGCCACATTAACGCTCTCGTCGGTGGCGGTGTGAACGCATAGTAAGGAAACTGGCATTATTTACTCTGTCAATGAACTCCAACTCTGAACAACAATTTACTCTGAATATGTTAAATTTACTCTTTAGGTGTTCAATTCAAGTCAGAAATGTTTAACACTGAAATTTTTACTTTCCAATTTTGCTGTGTACTTAAGCACAACTATATTACAGAAGAAAACGGTTAACCAAAAGGACCTATCAGACATTGGCTGAAACACAAAATGCTTTTTTCTGCTTTTGGTCTTTCTGCATTAAATTACCTCAGTGAGCCATCATGTTGCCTCGGTTTATACAGAGTCATCTAGCCGGGTACCATTGCAACAATGCACAGAAAAATGACAGCCATTCTTGTATGTAGATTTGAATGGGTGAAATTTGTTACTCTATTGAAGTTCTTTGGCCTCAAAAAGCAAAATTAATATCAAGTTAGTTTGTCTTTAATGTAATCTCTTTTGTATTTTAGACAAGGGAAATGAAGGACTTTGCTGTCTCTTAAGAAGAAGATCGTCAGTGGTGACAGAAGGATTACAAGTCGTCCTTCAACAATACAAGACTCCATTAGGTCTTGAGGTCTCTGTCCTTCTACATGTTGAAGAAGAAGATCAAAGTGACCTCAGCAGTCCATATACCAGTGAGGATGAAGAGGAAAACATAATTTAGGTATTTTATTTATTTATTTATTTATTTATTTATTTATTTATTTGTATGTTTGTTCTCAAAAATTGACCAGATGCTGTTCCATCAAAGTGGATAAAGGAAAAGATTTTTGATAAGTCTCACTAATTTAAGTGGGAGTTCTGTTCCATTACTGTGAATTAAGCCCAGTTCAGATCAAAGATTCACAACAAGACAAAGCTGTTTTAAAAGTTAACAGGGGGAAGTTGCAGCAACATGAACTGGCTCGTCTCAGCTCTACTCAAGCCAGCTAATGGGGTTGCTGCAACACAGCTTTTCAATTTGCCAGCTGCTGGTTTTAGAAGGTTTCAACACATAGTCAGCTTGTAACAGAGTCAACTGGTCAAGTCACTATTCAACTAAGTCAACTATTGGCTGGTTCAAGTTTTGGACGAAAGAAAGTGGGGAACAATTAGTTTATTTGTTTGAGGAACAGCTGTGTCTGTTTGCCTAAAAACGTAAAATGTACATAACTCTTCAGGGCACCTTATGTGCACTGTGCACGAGCACACTATATACCTATTCTGGCTCGGTTAAAGTCAACATGGACTTGTAATTGCTATATTACACTGTAGGGGTGTAACGGTACGCAAAAATCACGGTTCGGTGCGAACCCCGGTTTTGAAGCCACGGTTCGGTTCATTTTCGGTACAGTAAGGGAAAAATGCAAACATTAAACTGCAGGTTGTTATTACTATAAACTTTTTTTTACTATTTGTTTACACTTTTTTTTAAACAGTTTTTATTAAAATATAACATATAAAATATATATAAAATGAAAAAATAAATAAAATACTACTGCAAAGTTCTTTTTTACATTATTTTATAACAGAAGGTAACTCTTTTCTTAACCTTCTTTTAAACTTTTTCTACTAAAACCTTGAACTAACAAATTCAATTCCTGAATACATTAATGAACTATTAGCCTACATTTTTGCCACCCAAAATTTTCTGTTTTGATTTATTTTGGATTGTTTAACTCACAGTATTGAATTGGCTATGTACCATCTCTGTATAAAAAATAATATTACTGCTCTATGTTTAACTGCATAGCAAGCAACATGATGATATACTTATTATACACTCATTTTGAGATTAGTGAGCTGCATACATAGCCATCTTTGATCTTTTACACGTTTATCCTAATCTTTGCTTGTGTCGTCAATGTAAGCTGCCTGTGACTTTACTAAGGAACCCCTCCGTAGCTGAGTAACAGCTGAGTAAGCCCTGGTTACAGCTCTTCTCTGTCCCGACCAGCTGAACGCATTGTGACAATGATATGATTGACGTGATGTGCAGATGAAAAATCTGATCACGCATTCCTTATTCTCGCTGTCACAGAAAGCGCGTCTCATGAATGCGTAGCAACGAAAGACGTGCATCCTCTCACGCACTTTTGAAAGAACAAAGCAGCGCGTTGACACGCGTTTAACATGCGCTTTTAGATATGACACGTAAACGTTTACATCAATAATCAAACGGATATACAACTAAGTAAATAAAAATCTTTCTGCGGGCCGAATTATGTTATATGTTTGACAGAAGACTTGCGCTGAATGCGGAGACTTCCGCCACTTAATATGTTCGTGCGGAAACGCACGTATTATGTTCCGCACAGGCGCACACAAAATGCATTCGGCCTTTCGGTGCACGTGTGCACCGTGCCGAAAGCCCTGAACCGAAACGGTCCGGTACGAATACACGTACCGTTACACCCCTATTACACTGACTTTCACTGTAGGCTCAAGCCATTTCACTGACAATGTTAATTTAAGCAAGGCGTTTTCAAGTGAGCACAGCTTTCCTTAGCTGCATTGATGGAATATCCCCATTACTGTTACATTAAATCACATTTTTGTGTAATTAATAATGCTTTACACACTTAAAACAGCTGAACTTAACCTTCTTTTCCTACCTCTTCCTTTCCCAGATAGAAACTGCACAAAGGACTGCGTTTAAGGAAATGGACTTGGCATATATCTGTGTAGTGTTAGTATGCTAACTACATTATTATCTGTATGCATCCTATATTGTTGAAATGTTCAACCTGTGTCTAGATTATCAAGCATGTTATTTAGCACGTTGATGCTCCTTAAATATGCACAAACATCTCAATATAGGTGCAACCATTGTATGATATTATCAGATGTAATAATTGAACTGATGTTATATTTGGCTAGTGTATTCATAATTTGTGTATTTAAAGTTGCTAATGGGCATTGTTAGCCACATCACAAACTCACTGTTAAAACACTGCTTATTGTGCCTTATTGTGTTTATGTACTTGCATTGGTGCAGTAATATCGATGTTATGCAGTAAGGTCATTGGTGTGTTTTACAATGGCTTTGAACAGAGCTCAACCAATCAGAATAATCATTGATAATAAAGTAAGTTTTATAATGGGTAAGTTGATATGAAATATTGTAAGCACATTCATCAGGATGACTTTGCTGACCTTGTGACCTTTATTACCACATTTAGGCCAAAATGTGAAAACTCTACTTGATTGAGTGTATTATAGGATTGTGCACCATTGAAGATAAACATCATAAATTCTTTCTTAAAGATGGATAATTTGTTGGCAATGTGTCTGTCACTATCAGTTCTGTTCTTATAAGCACATTGTACATTAAAGACTATAGTATGCAAAAGAAAAATACACTACATTTATATTTTATGATTATACTTATATTGTGTATTACTACATTTGATAGATAACTTTATTCCCTGTTCTGCTGGTGGTTTTCAAGTGAACTTCACAGTCTAGTGTTATTAAATTCAGCCTTATGGCTTGATTGACAAATTTGCATTTCATGTATTTTCACTGCTTTTATTGTGAAAGACAAAAAATAAAGTGTTTCTAAACATGAGCATATTATGTTTTTACTTGTTCATACATTTTTAGTTAAAAACAAAATGTGATTATGCATATTTATATGGGGGATCTTGGTTAATTTGACAACAGACTGCATTATATAATAAATGCATTACTTTAAAGCAGGGGTGGGCATTCCTGGTCCTGGAGGGCTACTGTCCTGCAATGTTTAGCGCCAACCTTAATCAAACCTTTGATTGCAGCCTTTGATTAGGGTTTTCAGGTGTGTTTGATTAAGGTTGGCGCTAAACTTTGCAGGACAGTAGCCCTCCAGAACCAGGAATGCCCACCCCTGCTTTAAAGCATTGGTCTCCAACAAGGTTGCCCTGTGAATTGTCTGCCAAAGCACACTCTGGACTATTTATTTATTACGTATTTTTATATTAGCTTGGCTTCTTTTATGTATGTTTACATTTTAAACAATTATAAAACATCAAGTAAAATAAAATAAAAATCACCAAGTAAAACAAAAAAGTTTTAGTAGACTATTTAAAAAACGTGGCCCTGCAGAATTGTTTTATCCATTGTGGTAGCCCTTGCTCACAAAAAGGTTGGAGACCCATGCTTTAAGGCAGGGGTCAACAATCCTGCTCCCGATGGGTCGGTGTCTCTGCAGAGTTTAGCCCCAAACCTAATCAAACTCACCTGAAGGGCTGGAGCTAAACTCTGCAGAGACACCAGCCCTCCAGGAGCAAGATTGGTGACCCTTCCTTTAATGCATATATTTTACTTAACTTCAAACCGCTTGTTTTTGCTTATATTTGATGATGTAATGATTTTGTTTTAGTATTTATACATTAACTTTTAGGGAAATGAGTGATGTGGTGGGTAGTGGTTAGACATTGGAGTGTTCTAGCAGTGGCAGAGCTCAAACTAGATCAGTAGGACCCACAGCTCTGCATATTTTGTATGTTTTCCTTAACTGATGCACCCAGAACCCAGATCTGTTCATGGATCTCTCCCTTAATGAGCTGATGATCTAAATCAGATAAGGGAGACATACAAAATGTGCAGAGCAGTGGATCACCTGGGAACAGTTTCAGATCATCAGCTCATTAAGGGAGATCCATAAACAGAAATTGGTTTGTCAGTTAAGGTAGACCTAGAAATTATGCAGAGCTGTGGGTCCCCTGGGACAAGATTGAAAACCACTGGTTAAGGCAGACAACAGATCTTGGATGTCAATATCCAAATAAGGTAATAATTCAGGCCATGTCAAACAATTTCTTTTCAAAGGGTTCTGTGAAGCTATGGATGCAAAGTCATGTCCAAGAAAGTATGAGAATTAAAACTTTGTCACATGACTAAACATATTAAAGAACTCAAACTAATTTGGGCACTATTTCTACATAAAATATCAAAATAAAAATGAAGCTTTGTGTTTATTTGTGTAAGTGCTCTCTAGGCCAGGGACAGCTTGAATCAGTGAAATGAGGGAAAAAAAACATTTTATCATAGAGCTATACCAAATGCATCCTTGGAAAGGTCTTGACCTGGGAAGTAACATATGTGAGTATAAAGATTCTACATGGCTCATGCTTTCTAAATTCTGACTTTTGAACCTTAACATTTTACCATTTTTGAAATCTTATAATCCAGCAACAAGAATGTCTACAGATGTGAGACCAATAGTTATACACAGCTCTGGACCTCACTTATCACATGAGTATAGTCACTACTGGGCACCATCTGAAAGTGCAGTACAAATAGCCCATAAGCAATTTTCACCCATTTAACAATTAGACTTTTAAAATCTGACAACACTAATATTTTCCCCACCCCTTAAAACCCCTAGAGTACCATCAGTTTTATATTACCAAGTTCTAATTATGGTGAATATACCAATGTATTTAAAGACTACAATTCCCAGCAGAGATACGCCCTGAACTTTTTACTAAGCATGCAAATCGGTGTCCATATTTGAAGTTCTTCAGACTTGAATTAGGGTTAGGGTTATAAAATGTATTTATACTATGTGTTTCAATAATCTACTACAGCTAAAACATACATTATACTATATAGCGAGGACGTCAGTTTATTGGTGATATTGTATTTATTTATAATTAAGTATTATAATTGGCATTTCAAAACCATCCACTTAAAACAACCTAAGGCAAAGATATTTCTTTGGTCTACTTTTTCATATGTCACCGTCATAATTGTGTTTGGAATTATGATGTATGGAATAGTGAAAACAAAAAGGATTATCTTTTGCAATATTTGTGGTTCTTCACAAAGATACAGGTAAAAGAGACCATACGCTTATTTATTGCTTAATTATTCACTAGAAGCTTAAAGAGTGATCAAACAAATGCATTATCGAGATGCACAACAAATTTAAATGATGCAGCCTTTGGCAAATTGACCACATGTAGGTGCAGAGAAATGCATGATATATAAAGGAATCCTCAATTGGAGTCTAAACACTGGTGGTGGTGGTGATGAAGAGGTGAATAGCAATGCTCAAGCTCCTGGTGAACACGCACTGGAAGGATACCTAGGAGCTTAAAGCAATGAGGACTGTCTGCAGATGGAAATGGGGTGAAAGAGAGTTGCATCACTTTACCCTGAAATGACAACTGACTACAGCAGAGAGTAACATAAGATGAGAGTAAGATATGATTGGTTTAGGAAGTAACAACATAGAATAGCATAGTGCAGGGCCATTCAAATCTTACGCTGGAGGGATGGAGCACTACTCAGGTGTGTTTGATCAGGGTTGGAGCTAAACTATGCAGTGCTCCGGCCCTCCAGGGTAAGATTTGAATAGCCCTGGCATAGTGCAATGTATAATCATGAAATAAAACATGTTTCTGAAGATCTTCTTTTGAGCATTTTGAGATTAAACTCCATTCGTAGTGGGTAGCACTGGTGCCTCACAGCAAGAAGGTCCCCGGGTTTGAGCCCACACTAGGTCAGGTGGCCTTCCTGTGTGGAGTTTACATGTTCTCCCTGTGTCAGCATGAATTTACTCCGGTTTCCTCCCATAGGCCAAAAACATGCTAGTTATTCAATTTGGAAATGTCAAATTGTCCCTCTCACCATGAAAATAGCCATAGATGCTGGAATGGCGTAAAGAATAATAAAGAAACTCCATGCGTCACATTTCTTGAAGATTTCCACCTTTTTACCACTACAGAAGGAAAATACGACTTCAAATGCAGCACAGAAAAATTTAATAAATAGTCAGAAACCAAAATGGAATTTTAGTGTAATACAATTTTTATTTAATTAATTTGGAGAGAATCCTTTGGCTGCCAGGGATGGGTCCAAATCTCATCACTAAAACAGAAGAGAAAGTGTGGAGCACAAATTATAACATGTCTTTTATAAATATAAGTTTCTTTTTTGTCATTTGTGAAACAGTTCAGATAAGAAAATTATTGTAGCCAAATAAAAAAACAAACAAAGTTAAAGTGAATAAATAAATAAATAAATAAATAAATAATGCATGCATTAATTGATAAAGCAAGCAAACAGAAGATTACATACCAAACTGGACAGGGATCCCAGTCCACCAAAATGTCTGCTTTTTTTCCTATTAAGGAAACAACAAAACAAAAAAGCAAACACATGAATTTCATTTTTAGCATGATGTTTAGATTATGTTTGGCTATAGGCATTAAGTTTAACTAACACAGTGAGTCACTGTTGATATTTACAGCATCTGATCATGGATTTTTCTGTTCCTTCTTAGCCTGTAATTCAAAAAGACTAAACACAGAAAGTATCCATCTAACAATTATGATATCAATGTTATTTATTACCCACAAGGAAGTATTTGAATCCTATATTAGACTCTGCAAATGGTCTACACTATACATTTCTTTTATGACTGTCTAACCTTTGTGACTGTTGTAAGTAGTTAGAGAAATAGACAATAGAACTATAACAAATAACCAGGGGAAAAAATAGCAATGTCAACACACTGATAAAAGCATCAATCAATGTTTATGTACACTTACTCCTTTGAAGCTTTTTCTTATCAGGCATAAGCTTTGGTCCACCTGTAGGATAGAAGATTACAGTCCAGTCATATATCCATTTAAAAACTCATTAATAAAAAAATGACAAAATGCTTATTTGTAATTTGTGCCTAGTACTAAACATGGGCATCAGAAACAAAAATGTGGGTGGGTCTAAAATATTTACTGGGGTAGATACCATTTTCTTGTATTCTAGTGCATTTTAATAAAAATAAAAAAAATCCTTTTATAACCTAAAAGCTTTGTTTAGCGTGTTGTGTTGTGGAAGTGCATCATGCAAAGTAGTAAAACAAAAACAAAATGAAGTTTAATTTATAGGGACTCTAAATTAGACAAGGGAAACGTATTTGAAGAAGCAGCAACTAAAACGTGGAACGCAGTTGAATTTATTAAGGCATTACTCTAGTGCAGTGTTCTTCAACCCTGGTCCTGGAGGACCTCCTTCCAGAATGTTTTAGATGTCTACTTAATCAACACACCTGTTTTAACTTATCAGCTTGTTAGGGAGACATTCTGGAAGGAGGCTGATGAGTTGGTTCAGGTGTTTTAAATAAGGAGACATCAAAAACTTAGGCCCTGTCCCAAATGGCACACTCCGGACTTGTGGTCCTCCTCAAAGTCCACAATTTGATGACATCATGTAGTCCAGACTTTAGGGACCCTTGATGCGAGTCCACGTGGGTGCACAGGAGTTGTATTTTGGGACAGACTCGAGCGTCACACCGGAAATAGGTAGAGAAGTTGCTTGTCAGTGTGAACTCCCTTCCGTCGTCTGATTGGTCTGATTACTCTTTCGCTAGGACTTCTGGGTTGGTAAAGTGCGCAAAGCCTGCTGCAGTGCGGGCTTCAATGAAGACCGCATCAAGGGGGGAAAGGATGAGCACACTTCAAAGCGTAAAAATGACATATGGGACACACTACGGCCTCGTAGACTAAGCGAGCACGCGCAATTTAAGGCCACAAGACCGAAGGTCCACATGCAGTGCGCCATTTGGGACAGGGTCTTTCTGGAAGGGGGTCCTCCAGGACCAGGGTTGAAGAACACTGATATAGTGATATAGACTTGATCGACGGTGCTCTGACAAGTGAAAAGACTAAAGGTACATTCACATAAGCTATTTTGTCGCTGTGTGTCGCTCGTCTCTTCAAGAGGTCGTTTGGGGGTGTTTCTAAATCTGGTTGTCATAAACAAATGAGTAACATCCACTCCAGTAACTGATAAGAGACGGATGACATGAACTCCACTGCTTTGCTCTCACTGGTAGTTGCTCCAGAAAATCGCTCATCATTTGCACAAAGTTAAGCTGCATTCAGACTAGCAGTAGCAGTGCGACGCGATTTCATTGATTTCAATGGAAGCTTGCTGACTTCTGGCGACACGACCAACAATGACTGTTGGCTTCTGAATGGGTGTGTCAAAGTTGAGACAAAGTTGAGAAAAGTTTAACTTTATACAAATGATGAGCTACTTTCTGGAGTGACTACCAATGAGAGCAAAGCAGTTGAGTTCCCGTCATCCATCTGTAGTCAGTTACTGGAGTGGACGTTAATGACAACTAGATTTAGACACTCCCCTAACGACCTATTTGAAAGAGACAAGCGGCACATAGTAACAAAGTCACACGTACTATGTATGAGGCTTTAAACTTTTCTTAAATTTGTCGTCCGCTGGACATGCCCAATCTGGTCGCCAAAGGTCACTGTTGCTCGTGTCATCGAGCTGGCATTGAAATGAATGAGATCGCGTCGCTCTGCGCTAGTCACTGCTAGTCTGAATGCAGCTATATGCACTAAGTTTAAGATTTAAGATGCATTCTGGTCGATCGGATTACAAGTGGACTACACTAAACACAGGTTTAAACAGTGTTCAAAACGTTTTGGGCTCATCCACTTTCGACCACATTCAGAGGTAGGCTTTCATTTTGTGAGCATGTAAAAGTTGTGCAAACTTATTTCATCAATGGCTCTGAAATATCAGAGAAAGCTCTTACATAAACATGTACAAAACACTGTGCAGCATGTTTACTAACACCAAAAGCAGTGACTTTGACATAATATTAGTTTGCGTCAATTTAAACCCGCCAATTCTCCCGCTCACTTTTAAACGAAAGCAGAGGGACTCGCTCAGTTTCTTACAGTAATTAGGATGAAGTGGTCGAAAGTGGACAAAACAGATCAAGTCAAGTCAGATTTAACACAACTGTAGTGTGTTAATCCATCTGTAAAACAGATCAATTTAAATACCAACAATAATAACTCTACAAACATTATTTACATACCTGGCTTTTTCTTTTTGCGACAGAGTGCAAGATTTATGACTGTGGCTGACCATGTGTAGACACCTGTGGGTTTGAAGAAAGAAAATTACTCATTAACCAAATAAACCTTTAACTTCTTATTTCAAATACTGGACAATCACAACATCACTGTGCAGCAGTACATGTATAAGTGTGAAGTACATGTATAGTTATTGTGATTTAAAGTTTTAAGTTAAGTGTTTATAAACAAGGACATTAAGGATCTACTGTATATATGATACTTAATATCTTCTGTTACTGGATTTAAAAAAAAATAGCCTTTTGTTATGGGTGATCTATAAGCAATATAACTGTGTTTCAGCTGGTGCCAAGAGTTTGCTTTACTTTTAAAAATGTCTATAGTGTATTGCATGCACAAAAAATGAAGCATGACCAAAATCAAATCTACTTTATGGTTGATCTGAGTGGCAAAATATTCTGGTGCGGCTGAACAGATTTATACAACGTTACATGTCATCTTGTAAATACAGATTAGTGCTGTCAATCTTCCTCTGTTATCCCATTCAAAGTACATTTCATAGTATTTTTAATATTCAAATTATCCCAATATATTGAAATCTTAAAATGTAGCCTAGTCACAGGCCTGTAATAAGCACATCTAATCATTCAATTGTGTCTTTATGAAACAAGAAAAAGAAGACTATTACCATATTTAACACCTACAGCTACAAGTATAATTGTAATAATTGACTCCGGTCTTTGAATTATTTGAAAATAATGTACACCTGCGGTGTGATACTTCACTTTGCATCATGCCACATTACCACCTTGAATGTGCATTATTTTTTAATATTCAACTGCCCGTCATCAATTATTTTTAACGTAAAACGCATAGGAATAGTAATTGTGCACTTAAGATTTTTTGCACTTACAAATGACAAACCACATTGTGTGTTTTTTGATGTCTTGATGACACATGACAAAGACACCTATTTTAATGTCAGAAAACCCTATAACATGACATGTTTGAGTTCATTTTTGCAACTTGATTTCATGTGTCCTGCAATGTGACCATTTCACATGCACACAATGCAATGTTGGTGCTGAAAATATATCAGCCTTAACCTGAATAAAGCTCTATGGGAAAAACACTGGACAACAGGTAGCGTTAAGGTAACCCATAGGTTAAATACTTGAAACCCAGATATAAATGGCAACTCTTAATATCTTAATTACTTAATTACCTTGGCCCTTTGTAGTGGTTGCCTGCTCCAGCTGCCCTTCCATAGTGTTCGCTGCCTCCACCTGTCCCTCTGTAGTGGTCGCCTGCTCCACCATGTTTGTCATCTCTTCCAGTTGTTTGCATTCTCCAGTGGGTCACAGGGTGTGAGGTGCAGTGTAACCAGCTGATCATAATGCCACTGGAATCCTGGGTCCAACCTGTGCAGGTTAAATCATATGGATGTTTTAAAACATAAGACTTTAAAGGGATAGTTGACCAAAAAATTAAAATTCTGTTATAATTTTTGATCCTCATGTTGTTCTAAACCTGTATGAATTTGATTTCTTCTGATAAACACAAACAGATATTTTGACAAAATATTTTCTTTGTGTTCATTAGAAAAAAAAGAATCCTTTAACCATGGGATTGGGCTGTAACTCTTAAGTGTTTGAATCATATAGTCTAATTTTTCCAAACCAGATTTATTGGCACTTTAGATTAGAGCTGAGGTAATGATAGACTACTGGATGTATTAGATATGTGCAAATCTATATTTGATTGATTCCATAGGACTATAACAAATACAATATATCTTTTGATCAGGAAAAAACAGAGTGCTTATATTATCAATTCTAAGAATAACACCAAGTGTGATGTTTGTTTAAAGAAAAATGTATACTTTACGCTTTCAAGTTAGCAGCAGCGCAAGTGTATGATGTCTCCAGCCAACATTTGATGGTTTCCTTTTTTGTGTTATTTCTGCTAATGGTCCATCTGCATTGTAAGCTCTACATTTCATATACAAGAGTATAATGATATTCATTTTCATTTGATTCAGTAACTGAGTGACCTAAAAAAGGACTTTACAAATTTCATGGGTCTAATTGATGTGTGTCCCTACAAAAAAGTGTTTAAGTCAGTGTGCCTAAACATTAAAAATAGTGTTGTATGTGGGCAGAAAACAAATAAAATATGGCTTCTACAAAAAATAAAACATTCCAAACATAATAATTCCAAAGTTAACATAGTATGAATTCAGGTATATGCTTGAACCAAGTTAACTATGGGTACCAAATCCCATCCGCTTGTTTGTCTGACATCACATAGCACCGCTTCCGGGTCCAAAAGCTCATCAGATGCTGAGGAAACAACAAAAATACTGATATACAATCACAATTCTAACCTCTCTCTCTATGTGGACATCCCAGATGATCGTTCAGTCATTGCAATGGTAGTGCTGCTAGCCTGGAGAATGTAGTGCACAGTGTGATTTTATAAAAGCTTAGCTTAAATGCGTGAAATCAATAAACTACTTTGTTGTAAATGTCTGTTTAGATTTCACTCAAAATAAGTTTTTTACATTTTCTAGGTTGATAGAAGCACGGGGGACCCAATTATAGCACTTATACATGGAAAAAGTCAGATTTTCATGATATGTCCCCTTTAAGATTTTAATATTGATCAAATCTTTTGCCTACTCAACACAAGCTGTGAACTGTGACTTTAAAAATACAGTGCATGCATCTCACCTTCACAAAGGTATTCATAAAAAGAACCAATCTTCTGAAGTAGTCCTGGGCATAGGCGATAATCTCTCACACTTAATATTTTGCTTCTTGGTCTCCTTTTTACGAAGAAGAACTGGCTTGTATCCAGTAGCATGGAGTTTTTCAAGCTGCAATGACAACATTGTGTATTTACTGAATGGAATATTGGTTAATGTCATTCAGGATATTTTTTACTTCATGGTGAGTTTAGCTTTTGCATAACCAAGTATGTGAAAACAGGAAAGAGTCATACATTAAAAGAAAACAGCAAAAACATAAATGACATCATAAGGTTATAATAGAACTTTCTGTAACATTAGTAGGTTTGGCTGGTACTATGGTAACTATTGTGCAATTGGACAGTGACAATCTACTGTATAGATTTATTCAAAATAAAGGCCAAACGTTAATCATTAAAGGCTCTCTAAGCGAATCGCTGTGTTGATTTTTGAAATGTGTTTTCAAACAAACTGAGCGTAGTTAACTCCTCCCCCTTCCCCTCCCTTCTGTGCTTTCATGAACGCGCCCAAACTCAACCCCCAAATCCTTCTTGGTGTTTATTGGCTGGAACACTTTTTGTTTTGTGGTGCAGGTTTGGCCACTGTGCTTACATTGAAGTTTGTAGAGGGGCTGTCTACAGAGATCGCTTTTTTACAGTTTGATCAGCGGACAGGCAGCAAGCAGATAGTGAGGAGATGTTTGCTATATGTAACAAAAAATGTTTTATGGTCTAAAACGCGTGAATTCGCTTAGAGAGCCTTTAAATGGGTTGCTTTGAATGAACTACAGAATCTACAATAGTAGTATGAATGCAGTCTATTTGTTAATTGTCATTCACAGAATTCCCGAGTGTCACTTATATTTTGTTGTGGTAGATAATTTAGGACTGTGATGTGTTAAAGTGAAAATGTGGTTACTGAATAGAATTGCCACTAAAAAAAAAAACAATATATTAAAAGAGATATATAAGAATATGTAAGAAATTCTACTTACTAGGGCTGCACGATAAATCACATGTGATTTTCATGCGCATCTCGTCAGTAAAGCCAGTTCTTTGATTAGTAGTACACCAACATCACCTGCTTTCAGATGGATCAGCATTTACTACACAAAGCCAAAGTTCACTGACAACCAGGGCAATTTCGCATTAATTATCGCCTGCGATATGGCCCAGCTTGTCAGTGAACTATGGCTTTGTGTAGTAAGTAAATGATAGCTCTTAAAAGTGCCTTTGGGTTTATAAAATAAGCAACGTTAAATCTAAGTTGTAACAGGTGATTCGAATGACAGGATCTGCAGGGAGAACAGAAAATGTTTATTATGTAGTGTAAATTAGCTCTAATATAAGGCTTAAATAGTGTACCCCAATAGTGGGGATTCCTATTTTCTTACAAATATTATAAGACAAATATTTAAACTTTAGACTATATTAAGCTCACACAATAAAGCAATGACCACTTTAAGTTACCCTAAAGGTTGATAACTTAAACTAGGTTAACGTTAGCCTATTAATGGGACTTTAATTAGACTTCCCTTGCAAAAATTAACCATTGTTTTACTACAGTTAAGAAAGAACCATGAATTTGAAAAAAAAAAGTTAAACCATGTTTGGTTTACTAAAACCATTTTGCAAATTAAAACTGCAAGCAGTGATGGAAGGGCCCTCGCACACATGACACCGCCACGCCGTGGCATAAGAATTAAAGGGAACAGTAGTAAATAGGCATTTAAGCATGTAAACATAGGTGAACCATTTAAAAGTGTATGAGAGTATGAGTGACTACATGTAAATATTGGCACGTAGATGTGTTCAGTCCAGGACTCTTATTGATCATGTAAAATGTAGGGCAGATCTGACTTTGAATAATCAGTGTAAAACATGTTACTTCTTGTTGCCAGCAGGTGGCGCTATGGCCATAAGTGACTTTTGGCATGTAGATGTGTTCAGTCCAGGACTCTTGTCAATTATGTAAAGTTTGGGACAGATCAGACATTGCATAATCATTGTAAACATGTCACTTCCTGTTGCCAGCTGGTGGCGCTATAACTATAAGTGACTATTGACATGAAGATGTGTTCAGTTCAGGACTCTTATTAATCATATGAAGTTAGGGAAAGATCGGACATTGCATAATCAGTGTAAACATGTCACTTCCTGTTGCCAGCTGGTGGCGCTATGACCATAAGTGACTATTGACATGTAGATGTGTTAAGTCCAGGACTCTTATTAATCATATGAAGTTAGGGAAAGATCGGATATTGCATAATCAGTGTAAACATGTCACTTCCTGTTGCCAGCTGGTGGCGCTATAACCATAAGTGACTATTGACATGTAGATGTGTTCAGTCCAGGACTCTTATTAATCATGTGAAGTTAGGGAAAGATCGGACATTGCATAATCAGTGTAAACATGTCACTTCCTGTTGCCAGCTGGTGGCGCTATAACCATAAGTGACTATTGACATGTAGATGTGTTCAGGTCAGGACTCTTATCAATCATGTGAAGTTTGGGACAGATCGGACACTGTATGCCTGAGTTCCAGCAACCTGTTTCATAACGAAACATCCAACTTTGTCGGGCCAGAACCGACACAAATTTTAATATAGAATCAAATCCTTCGCAATTTAGCATCACAAAGGCCTTAAGATGACACTCGCCAAATATGATGATGATCCGACGAAAACTGTAGGAGGAGTTAGTTAAAGTATGACTGCTGGAAATGAGAAAAACTGAGCCAAAATCTGAGAAATAATTCAAAATAGCTGACTTCCTGTTTGGTTTAGGGCGTTGCTCCAAGAGACTTTTTTGTAGGGCTTGTAATAATACATGAGCATACCGAAATTCGTACATGTAAGTTAAACACAGTCCAAGGGCTGCTGCATTGAATTTTGAAAGTGGCGCTAAAACATGTTCCTTCAGGTTGCCAGCTGGTGGCGCTATGGCTATAAATGAAAATTGTTATGTAGATGTGTTCAGGTCAGGACTCTTAGCAATCATGTGAAATTTGGGACTGATCAGACATTGTATGCATGAGTTCCAGCAACTTCCTGTTTCATCGGAAAACATCAAACTTTGTCGGGCCAGAACCGACACAAATTTTTACGTAGAGTCAAATCCTTCGCAATTTAGCATCACAAAGGCCTTAAGATGACACTCGCCAAATATGAAGATGATCCGACGAAAACTCTAGGAGGAGTTAGTTAAAGTATGACGCCTGGAAATGACAAAAACTGCGCCCAAATCACAAAAATAACTCAGAATAGCTGACTTCCTGTTTGGTTTATGGCTTCGCTCCAAGAGACTTTTTTGTAGGTCTTGTCATGCTACAGAAGCGTACCGAATTTCGTAATTGTACGTTAAACACAGTCCGAGGGCTGCTTCGTTGAAAATTTGTAGGTGGCGCTATAGAGCCGTTTTCCCACGCCTAATTCCAAAGCCTACACCACATGTAAATTTTCATCACTCTTGACATCCGTGCAAAATTTCATGAGTTTTTGAGTATGTTTAGGCCCTCTAAAGTCCCGCTGAAGTCGGAGAAAAATAATAATAATAATAACTCCTTGAAGAACAATAGGGTCCTCACACCCCGGTGTGCTCGGGCCCTAATAATCGATACACAAACCGTAGTTACTACACTTTTACCACAAAAAAACATGGTTCATTTTCGTACGGGTATGGCAATGTCAGCCTAATGCCAAAAGAAAGGCGTGAATTATAACATTTAAACAAATAGTGAACTTTAAACGAAAGCATCGTGACTCACCTGGCAGTGATTTTCGCGTAATGAGAGAATCCCTGTCACGAGTACCGAAGAAGAAATCACCCAATAGCAAAGAGGACTGGCTCAGATTCCATAGCAACGGAGGCAGAGAGGATTCTGGGAAATGCAGGCGTCCGAAACTGACTTATTTTTTTTTTACAATCAAAGTAGAAACAATCAAAATTGATGGCCATAACATCGTATTGTTGAATTATCAAGCACACGTTAGTGTTCATGTGTTGAGAAAATATTGTGATCTGCAGCGGGCCCACATGTAGTTTTAGCTGGTGCCTTCACCATAGTAGATGTCGATAAGGCTCATGGGTACTGTAGTATTTACTCTTGTATTTGACACACGAAACCGATCGAAAAATCAATATTTCTCAGAAAAAACGGCAACATTTGTAAACGATGGCAGTAGAAAAACTCTGCATTCTCGTAAATTAACAATTTTGTACCGCTGACGATGGTTTACAATGGTTTACAACAATCATGCAGAATATTAAACAAATAAAAAAGGATAAACATCTCCTGATTAAATGTTGAGTAAAGTAGCGCTTAAAGTGTAATCAATTAATGACAAATAAAGTAAAACAACACAGCTCCCTGGTATATACTATTGCAATACATTAGATTAAATTCGTGCTTATAAACACGAAAAAAATAATAGGAAAAAAAACGTGATGCAGGCACGAAAAATACTTCCTATTGAAATACATTAGATTGAAAGTCGTTCTGACTGGCACGAAAAAAGGGGAAAATCGTGTCCATGGACACGAATCAATAGATTAAATTACACGAACTGCCTTGAGACTGTCCTATCTTAATTAAACATACAGCAAATATACAGTCATTTTAATGTAGAGCATATAACTTAAAGAGAGAGAAAGTCGTGATACCGCTTTAGACAAGGGATTCTGCCCCACGAAAATGTAGTCACCGCACCAATGAATGTAACAGCCGCACGCTACTGCAAAACACACATTTGAACCATAAAATCAATCGCCTAAAACATACTTTGCAGCGCAGGCATGAATACCCCCATTTCGCCAAAATCCAAAGATGAGGGATTTGGATTCAAATATCGCGGACGACCCTTCTACGTTGTCATGCGACGAATTGGGGGGTACCCTCAACGTCAGCTTATGGACGTGAGGGGGAATGACCAGTGCGTGATCGAAAATAATAAAATATCCTACGTTAATTAAGGCATGTTTTAAACACACAGCAAATACAGCCCTGTAAATATGTCATTTTATTGTATACCAAATATATCTATATAAAAAAGAGAGAGAGAAAAGTCGTGATACACCGATTCAGACAAGGGTTTCCGCTCCACGAAAATGTTTGGTCACCGCATCAATAGTAACCGTTTATGCGCCGCACGCTTGTGCAAAATGCACATTTGCAGCATAAAATCAATCGTCTAAAACCATATTGCGCAGGCAAACCGATAAACCCATTTCGTCAAAATTCAAAGATGAGGGGTTTGCATTCAAATCTATAGGACGACCCTCTACGTTTTCAAGCGACGAATAGGGGGTACCCTCAACGTCCGCTATGGACGTGAGGGGGTCATGACCAAACGGCAGTATGTGACGAATAGGGTGTGAGACTGTGTTGAATAATTACTACTCAATGGAAATATAAAATTGCCATTTACATTTATGGACAGTTATAGCATATTCTGTTTTTGTTTAAAAATATTATTTTTGTGGTCAAAACCTAATTTAGTGCTTTATAGGCCCAGGTCAATGCAAACATAAAATACTTGATCTATTAGGCTACAACTTTAATGAAATGCTGCACTATGCACAGCTAAAACATCTGACAATGAATAACTGGAGAAAGACAAGTTGTTCAACAAAAATGTTTTAATATTATTTAATCATTTCTCCCATTACACGTCTCCTTGTTGCCCGATCTGTTGCCAGGTTGAACACAGCACCTGTAATCAAACAGACAGATATTGGTATGTAGCATCCAAAGTCATATGCTTATCATAATAACACCACCGAATGAAGTAAAAGTACAGTTTTTTCACTAGAAATGTACTTGAGTAAATGTATCCTTAAAAATCACTTTAAAAGTACTAGTTACCCAAAACTGTAAATGGAATTCGTTACACACCTCTGGTTAAATCACCCTGTTAACAGCCGCTCAAAATAACAGACGAGAAGATTGTCTTTACCAACCACACAGTCGTTTTGACTGACACCTGCATTCATTTAGTCACTGATTAGGTCACATGGCATCTTGCAGTGTGACCGTGAGTCTGAACCGAGTCAAACAATGAGTAAATTGCCAAAGATTAATTTTCATTATAAAGAAGATGGCAAATACACTACACCAAAATTGCCAACATGTAAACTTAATAATGCACAGCTAGGGCCATTATCCACGAGTGAACATGCTAAAGTTTTCCTAATATCAACGTCATTCCAATCATTAGTATGATTAAAAAACAATGTTTACTGGCACAATTATATCAATACTTACTCAAAAGAGGGTTCAGCTGAACCGTGTCCCAGCAAGAAAATCTCGATTGACAGGTGTGAATCGTTTAACCGTTCAGTAAATTCGCATCCGAGGAGCCGACATGGGTCCGTTCAGGATCCGCTGTTTGACAGTAGAATTTACCGCGCTGCCGGAGGCGGAGCTGATCCTCTGCGCGGCTCCAAAACGAATCTGACACTCACGCGGGTTTGGCGACTTGAACGCGGATCCGCATAGGAGTCTCCTGCTGTGTGGGATGTAACACACTTACATACCAAAGGAAATGTAAAATCGTGAATCGGACGATAATTGCTCTTTAATTTACGTAATCTACTTTTTATTTATTTATCAGAAATAAAGTAGCCTACTGTAAAATAACTCGCTTGTTATTCTTTGTGGAAGTTTACCAGAAGTTACATGTGTTCCACGAAAACAGAAAATTGGAATTGAAATTTACATTAAAAATGTAGACTTTTGAAAAGCTTTTTATTGGGAACTTGCCAAAAACATTGCTGAGATATATTTTGAACCTTTACGAGAAAATAAAGTATGATTTTACAGAAGACTTATCGCCATTTTCTCTCAATCGTATTGCTGTTTACGAGAAACAAGGATAAAGTAAGATCATGTGTGTTTTTATTGGAGGCTTTTATCTGGCAGGCAGTTTTATAGTCTGTACAAATGTTTTTTTACTACAAATAATCTTTTGTGAAACAGAAAGGTTTAAGGTTCTTTATGGTACCATACAGCCAAACATAGTTCTTCTATTGCATTGTGTAACACCTTTACTTTTTAAAGTCTATGTCCCGAAATGCTTTGTGAAAAACTTGATCTTGTTGGTTAGAAATGACTTTAGTGAATGAAGTGGAAATGTTAGAGTAACTTAACCCAGGAAAGATCCAATGAAGAGAGCAAGAATAAGTGAGAAACAAGAGACAAAGATGCGTGGTCTTTTTATCCCAGCACCGGTAAAGTGGGCTCAGAACATGGCCCGTAATCAGAATCCTAAATATCTTGGGATAATGGCTAAGCAAATCGTTCCCAGGCACGCCTGCTCAGTTTAGGGAAGAAGGAGCTCCGAGGGGTAAATAATCCGATTTCACTTCCTTTATCTCTATGACGCAGTGGAAAGACGGAGTCCTTTGAAATGCCATGTCTTCCTGTCACAACCCTTTGTATGTCCATTGCCGCCTACAAACTACGCTTCAGACGCATCCCGTTTCCAAGAGTTTACTGCCAAAGCGGTGGAGACTCGAATAAGCCCGCTGCTTACATATCAAACCCCTGTTTTCCATTTTTCCCATTGTTGATCTGGGATGGACTGTTCTGGATCAGATATCAGGGATAATTTGTCAGGGTCAATGCAGAAGTTCATGGAAAACACGCCATATTTTAAAGCCTTTTTTAACTTTGTCAAACAGAATGTTCGGGATACTACTTCAACTTGGCACACAACACTGTACACTTCATTTTATTTTTCATGTGTGACTTTGTTTTCAGTGTCTTTAATTTAAAATATCTGCCAGATCTTCATACAAAGACAAATTGTTTATCAGGAATGTTGTACACCAGAGCTCAAGCACACTCATTGTTCTTGGTGTTTGCCGTGTTGACATGCTGGGATATAAAGTGGCATACTTGAGTCAGTGCCCTAAATATCTCCAGCAATATTCACTGACACGAAGCAGTCCACCTGAACATGCTACAGTAGTTCTCCAGGTATGCAATGCCAACAGTAAGAAAAATCTCTCTGATGTATACTCATAAACACTGGAGAGCAGTCATAATGTATCATAACAGTGAATAGAAGTTTACAATACAATTTCTTCTTTCACCATTATTTTCCTTTTATGTTTACTTAATTACATAAGAAAGTTCTAAGAGTACTGCATATACTGGATGGAAATATTATATTATATTAAACAAGCTGTACATACACCATTATGCATTTTGCCGGACCTTTTTTCCTAACATACCATGCATTACGAGCTATATTTTTATATTTTATCCAGCGTTTACCATGTGTATTTCTTTGAAATGCGATCCCATGATCTTTTGCACTGTCAATTCAACGCTCTAGCAATTAAGCCACAAGAAAACAGGAACACAACACAACCAAGGTCATGAAAATAAGACACATTCTCTCATTACTGTAATAAATAAACAACAACAACAAATTGTACATTGGCATACGTGCAGTGCCGGCCCAAGACATGAGCCAATTAAGCGGTTGCTTAGACCCAGTTGCCACCAGGGGGCCCCCAAGAGCACATGACATTTTTAACTCCTTCCACACCAGACTTTTTTTGAAAAGTTGCCTGCCAGCACTTTTTGTGATTTTCAATCAAAATATATAAACATACAAATATATCAAATGAAAGAACAGACCCTATGGTTTCAAACAAACCATAAAAAAACTAACAAAACCTTTGTTGAAATGTATAAACTCTTAAATATGGGTATTTTTCTTAGCAAAATGCTGAAATAATTGCATTTTTGTGAAGGAATTTGTTAGAGATCAGATTCAGAATGATTATCAAAGCATACACAGAGTTTAAAATTAATAAATATTTTTTTTGCTTCGGTTTTTTTATAAATTGGGTAAGTGCGCCTAGTAGATCTAGTGGACAATAGTGGTATTACAGATTAACATAAAAAAATCAGGAACACGTTTTTCATTTCAAATGTTTTCTCTTAATTGATGAGATAGCTTGTCAAAGGCATGGAAAGAGTTAAAATATATTTTTGTGATAAACTTTGGGCTGCCAACTCAACTTACACAATTTACTTTGTTAAAAACCTAATTATATTTTGGTGCTGCAAACATCCTCAAGGTCAAAATAATGCGTTGTCCAAAACCGCACTTCATTTATTCATTCACTATTCCTTATATAGCGAATGACAATTAAGTCCACTATATGGGGAAGAAGTGAACAAATGTGAGTGAGTGATTATGGACACTGACGTAAATACCGTGCGTCAAAGAGCTGTCGCAGAGTTTCGTCATTATGTATTGTTCTGTGAAATGATAAAGTTTACTTTCTTACTGTTTGTCACATTTGTTTGTTGTATCAGTTGATAATGAAGAGAATAAAACTGTTTGTCATATTTATTTACTATTATTTTAATTTATTATATTTAATAAACATATGTATTGTTTTTTAAATAAAAAGTATTGCATTTATTTTTATTTATTTTATTTATATTATATTATTTACAACAAAAACTAACAAAAGTGTATAAACGTAAATTTGTGGTGTCTACTGTTAATATCCTTCAGATGATTCCAGTTACGCGTTAGTCTCCCGAAAATAGCGAGTGAGCGAGTGTACATTGAATGTTCCCTCAAAGTCAGAGTGCATTGTGGGTAAAGTAGTGTACGAATGTAGGGAATGAAGTTGTTTGCTCAAGTTTCGAAAGCCACAAATTACCGACACAGCATAAGTGAGGCGACCAATGTGGTGACCAATCAAATGACCAAAAGATGCTTCAACAAAGAGTGCAAGACGAGATGTGTGTAAACCTACAATATTTGACAAATGTTCAATGATGCAAACTACAAAACGTTGTTTTAGATGGAAAATATGAAATTTTCGGGATTCATTTAATGTAATTCACAATAAACAGTAACAAAAGCCGTTTTCAGCATTTTATTAGGGATAGGATTAGGAATAAATGTGTCCATGTGTATAAATTGAATGGTTATTAGGTAAATGCACTTGCCAGAGATAAAAAAAAATCATTAAATCAGACTCAGAACTTCACTAAAACGATAAACTGTGTGGCTTGTGTTCCTGTGTGGTTTCTGCTAAAATGTAAAGGTTACATTTCCCAAGATTTTTTTAAAATGTCAAATAAATCTTTGGTGTCCCCAAATTATGTATGTAAAGTTCTAGCTCAAAATATCATATATATAATTTATTATAACATGTTAAAATTGCCACTTTGTAGGTGTGAGCAAAAATGTGGCTTTTTGGGTGTGTCCTGTTAAATGCAAATGAGTTGATATCTGCACTAAATAGCAGTGCTGTGGTTGGATAGTGCAGATTAAGGGGCATCAATATTATAATAAGATCCCCTTCTGACACCACAAGAAGAGCCAAATTTTAATGACCTATTTTTTCACATGTTTACAGAAAATGGTTTACCAAAACTAAGTTACTGGGATGATCTTTTTTCACATTCTAGGTTGATAAAAGCACTGGGGATCCAATTATAGCACTTAACAGCCCAGTCTCACGAAATTTCGTTATATAGTCACGTATTTTTTTGATTCTTTTTTCGTGCTATTATCACGAAATTTCGTGTTTTTTCGTGATCGTATAACGAATTCCTGTTTTCGTGTGATTATCGCGTATTGGTTACTCAACTGTTTTGTCCTATTTTCTTACCATTGTCGCTTCGGTTTAGGGTTAGATTTACATAAAATGACATCCCTAACCAAACCCAACTCTAACCCTAACGCCAGGCGACATATAAAAAAATAAATCAGAAAAAATAGTATAAACCAATATATAAAGTGACATTCTAATGCAAGCACCAAATCTAACCCTAAACCGAAGCGACAATGGTTTAAAAATAGGAAAAAGTATTGAGTAACCAATACGTGATAATCACACGAAAACAGGAATTCGTTATATGATCACGAAAAAACACGAAATTTCGTGATATTAGCACGAAAAAAGAATCAAAAAAATACGTGACTATATCACGAAACTTTGTGAGACTGGGTAGCACTTAAACATGAAAGAAGCGTTGAAATGTAATCAAATGTTTTGACAATTACAATACACTCGTAATACAAGATTTTGTTTTTGTTTACTTTTTTAAGACATTCCTTAATCCCAAATACAGCTACAACTAATTAAATGGATATGTTAGATTGATAGTGTGTAAATGATCAAGCACTGACAACAGTCAATTTTACAAAGGGGCCCACAAATAGGGCCAATAAAGACTTGGGCCTTGCATACGTGTCCCGGTATGCTTAATTGTGATTCAAATGCAAAAAATCATACAGGTCCTAAAAACAATTTTTTTTATTTAAAGCATCATTTCATTTATTCTTGATTTTAAGATTTGTGAGTTTAACTTGTGCCAGAGTACAAGAACTCAGACATCAGCCCTTGTCAGTGTTGTGTGCCAACTGGTAGCATGAAATAATGTCCAATACTCATCCTGACCCTAGGAGAGGGTAAATGCATCCTGCTGCCACAATGACCTTATGACCTTGTGAATCGTAAAACCATGTTGAAACCTTCCAGCTGCTACTGGCTTCCATTTCAGCGCCCTGTGGACCTCAGATCCATTTACACCTGTTACGACCCACGGCAACTTTTCCACTGCATCTGCGGACTTCTCTGTTTACACACACATGCAAACGCACACCTGCAGGCATGTGTAGCAACAGTCCGGTATTGGTGCATGTTGTCACAAAGGGTCAACTTGTGCTAAATGAACTGTATCTTCTTTCCTGGGTTCAACAAGTTTACCGTAGCCAAACTCATGTTGTTTTGTATGTACCTGCTGAAACTGATTTTAAGTAATAAACTCGTAAACACTTTGTTTACATGCACAAAATTTTGTCAATCCGACTAAATTTAATACGATTGTGACGACAACACAGTTTACATGCGCCCTAAACATTGCAATCTGATTATAATGTTTGTTTACATGTACGTTCTATATAATATGAACATCTGCGCAAGCGCACAGCCATATCAAAACCATCCCAATGGACATTCAAAACTAGTCCAAAAGCATCCCAATGACTATTCACAGTACAAATACCAATAACTAATTAAACAAAATCCTTTCATCTTTAACCCACAGAAAAAAAAAACCCTCGGAGACAGTTTAAACAGTAGCCAAAATCTGAACTCAAAAAAAGCAGAGGACTTGGCACAGCATCTCTCGTCGAGTTCACGCTTTATCTTTGGATAAATGTACAAAGCTGAGTTGGATAAAGTTGGTCTTAAAAAGTTTTTTACCTTCTTTTATTCTGTTTTTGGATTTTCCAAAATATAAACTGATAATTTATATGATGTTAGCAAACATTTTCTAGACAATTGATTTTAATAATAACAGTAATAAACTAGTATAAAAAAAGCCCTAAGCAAATTTATTTTCACATGCGATGAATGTGTTTCATATTAAATAGGAGCCGAAACGCCAGGCGAAACGCATACAGATGATTCAAATAAACCCGCTGTTGGTTCCAAGATGATATTTAATGTCCTTTGGCAGGGGTTGGGAAAAGTATGATTATATTGTAACAGAATGTCTGATTCACAGACCCCATCAAACAGACCATAGGTTCTGTGTGAAAATTCAGAAGTTTAGGGGTCTTCCAAAAAACCTTCATAACAGTGAATATTCCACGGGACACACCTCGACTCATGACCCAAAAGCTTTAGGAATGAGGGAGCACACCAAAAGTGCTGACCTGAGAACACACCAAACGTCCTATGAATCAACAACCACAAATGTCTAAATGTATTATTATATCTGTCCTTACGTGGGATGACCGATTCTCTTGGCTCTGCTTGAATCGGATCGTTTCGTTTGAGGAATAATGAGACCTCATTTGACTTTGGCCTGTCATTGATATCACTCATGTTGAAAAGGATGCTAATGATGGTGAAAAGAACAGCATGAATTTCCATCCTATTATGTATTTCAACTAAGGGGCAACCTGCCGATGAAGCCAGTATGAAACTTAAACTGCAATTCATTGACTGGCCACTAGAGGCTGGCTCCAAAAGGGAGTCGATCCCCATTGACCCCCATGTTAAAATGCCCAACTTTAATTCAGAAAATATGTTTACAGTCTGGTACAAAAAGTGTTTTTGGTCTATATAGCTAAAGTTGCCCTCCATGACAACTGTGAGGGGAGTGAATGTTTTTGTAACTCATTCGTTGAAATTGTATTAAGCCTTAAAGTTCTGCATAATTAAGGGCGTGGTCACTTGAGTGACAGGTGAACTGTCACTGCTGTCACTAGAGTCGAGCAAAGCAGGCGTGGTTTCAGAAACCAGCCACCTCAGCTTCACCCCCATCCCGCCTCTAAACCCATTTTCGGTTATCCGCGAGATCCAATATGGCGACGACATGCACCGCCTACAATTTCATAAAAAAACTCTTCACAAACCTATGGGTGACGTCACAGACACTACGTCCATATTTTTTACAGTTTATGATTTTGAGGCGTTGCGTCCCGTATAGGAAAACTTGGAGGTATCGTACATCGGAAGTGCTCATTAAATAGAGCAAGCTTAGTCAAATAGCATCTCCTTCAAAATGGAAAATATTCGTGAGCAGCCAATGTTAATCGTTAATGATTTGGGACAAATATGATGTTATTTAATGTTAAACTATGTGAGTGGCACTCTGTGACGTGACAGGGATTTGAGCAACTTCCTGAGTCGTAGCTGGGCGCCGCAGACAGGCGCCACCTGTCGGTATGCGTATACTCATAGAAACCAATGTGTTCGATTTTTTATAGAACGGTGCGGCGCTGAGCTGCGTGTCCGGTGTGCGACCCCCTTAAGACTACGTTTACATAGAAATGATCTGAAAAGAAAATGCAAACGTGGCATTGCGTTATCACTTTTTATTACGTGTTTATATGAGCGTTTTGAGGGGGAACTCTGCAAGCATATTGTGATGCAAAAGTGTATGCACGATTTAGTATGCACTCCAGGCGGCTAGGCGACAATGTGAAGCACTGACACACAACAACACCAAGACCGCACGCCTGCGTACAACCTTCTTCCTTGTTCTCCCAGGTCTCGTCCAAAGCTGTGTGGTTTGCCTCCGACGAATTGGCGCATCAACAATTTGATGGAGGTATTTTATTCCTTCTCTGATCAGTAATACTAGCTGTGAATATTTCGTACAACTGCTGGAAAGACTCTTGTATATTTATCAGAGCTGCTATAGCAACTTGAAGGTCCGACAAACGGAAATAATCCGACATGTTTGTTGTTATTTTCCTAAACTTGCGCATGCCAGAGATGTACACACGTGAGCAGACTTTTAACCCTTAAAACGGGAACGCGTTTTTAAGATTTCCACTCTAGAAGGTGGTTTTCCTTTTTTTGCATTTTTAAGCCCCAAAAATGCCGTCACCGTGTACATGAAAGGCACATCCGATAAAATATTTTTATGTTTTCACCCTCAAGCGTTTTGTAAACAAGCCTTCAACTATCCACCCTGATTCCATATTATTACACTTTTTTTATTATTGTATGTTGATAATTGTCTTATTTTAGTCTCTTTTATGTCCTCTATGACATATTAGTTGATACCTAAATGTAACAGAGAGCTCTGGTGTTGGTGAGCAAAAGAGAGACAAACAAAAAGATGAGATTTAATGAGAGATGAGATTTAATGATTTAATGAGATTTTATTTTATTATCAGATGCTTCACTTAAACAAATCGGACAATTATTAACATACAGTAAAAGTACAAAGCTTCATGTGAATGGCACAGCAAAGGTAGTTTGGTCTTTAAGAAATTTAAATTAGACATTTTTGAGAAATTGAGCCTTATTATTATATCTTAGCAAAGTTTTTTTATTAAACAGTCTATGCTTTTAAGATATTAAAAGAACTCACTGGCAGGTTTTGGCTGATACTGACATCTTCGCCTTCATTGTCAGGATTTTCTACAGTAACCTCATCATCCCACCAGATGACTGAAGATCTGCTTTGGGAATTGAATATACAAACAGAGGTCAACCTTTCATCTTCACACCAGGCTACAAGCATCAGAGGGGTGTTTCCAATAACAAAACCTCAGTGCGGGGTCAGTACAAGGTTGCAACAGTCTGAGAAGCGTCACAGTTTCCCGGTGTTCCCTGAGAAAACGAGGCAGGAAACAGCTGAGCGAGAGAAAAAGAAAGAGAGTCAGATCCAAAATCAGCCTGAGATCTCTTCAGACCGCAAGTGCTGGAACGATATCGCTCTCTGTCTCTTATGACTGTTTAGCAACACAGATCAACAGTTCAGAGAGTTCAGATATCATGGACGGAAAACATAAAGTTAATTAGCATGATCTTTTACAGGAACTCTCTGAAACCCTTGTGTTGATGGAAAAAAGACTTGCTCGAAAGACTGTGCACCAAAATCATATGTAATAATTGTAATATTTTGTTTCTCCTACAGAATTGTACACAATGAGTAAGAGACAATGTAAAAAGTATGCACTAGGGTTGCCAACTTTGTCACTACGAAATACGGTACAAAGGGTGGGTTGTGGTATGGTTATGTGTGAATATACAGTGTATTGTTTTAAGCTATTTTTATCAAAACGATAACTAATCTCCTAGTTAAATATTAATTTATAACTCTTGCAACATACAGTAGGTTTATTTATAGTTTGTTAATTTACAGCAGGTACTTTTAACACTGGGCTTTACTTTACTTGCCTATCTGTTTAAAGGGGACATATCATGAACATCTGACATTTTCCAAGTGCTATAATTGGGTCCCCAGTGCTTCTATCAACCTAGATACAACCCAGTAACTTAGTTTTGGTAAACCATTCTCTGCAAGCATGTGAAAAAATAGGTTATTGAAATTTGGCTCCCCTTGTGATGTCAGAAGGGGCTAATACCGCCCCTTAATCTGAACTATTCAACCACGGCACTGCCATTTAGTGCAGAAATCAACTCATTTGCATTTAAAAGGTCTTGGGAATTTAAATGCTTCTAGAAATCATATGTGACCCCATCTGTGAAGCCCCGGCTAAAATCGCGTAATCTAATTATGAGATTTAGAGCATCAAAGTAGTCATGACCGAAAAAATGACAGATATGTAATATTTGATTATTGCTACAAAGGACAGATTAAAAACTAAACATTCAATATAAAATATACCTAAACTTTTATGTATAACATGCAAAATTCAGAAATGTATTATTTTATTGATACTATGCTTTATTATTATGCGCAAAAAATAAACATTGACTTTGATCATCTCTGTGTTCACTTTAGGCACAGAAACCCTTGATTTTTATATCATTTCTAACATAATCTTATATAATCATCTCCACAATTCTAGGAGCAGCTTATCTCTACGGTAGCTCAGCTTTTGAAAGATAACCATCCTTTTTAAAATACATTTTAAAGCTGCTACGTGTGTGGCACCTGAAGCATGCATTCATCGCTCAACCTGGTACAATGATTCAGTGCTGCAGCTTTAAATATAAACCTGTTTTAAAATGGAATTTCTCAAAAACACATTTTTCTGAGGCCAAAATTCATAAAATCTTTAACATGGCCAGTACTAAAGATATCAAGGTGATATTTTCATATAGGATGATTTTATGTAAAAACATAAATGGCCATAAAATTAGCCGGGTTTTCACTGGCGGGGTCACATATTTTATATCTTCAACCATATGCTCAACCATATCTTTAAAAGCTGTGCTACCTTTAAATCTGTCTTAAATGAGATTTCTTAAAAGATTTCTTATCTATCATGCTACCCATCCTTGTGTAACAGACTTTGCATCGGGGCACACACCTACATAGGCAGCTCACTAAGTTTTGGAACAGAGCCACTGAGTTAGTATCAAGTGCACGGCATCTGCAGATGGCTACAAATCGTGGGAGAACCGTGACCATTACATCACTGGGTATGAAGTTACCCTTTAATTGCTTTTACCGCTAAACAAGCAAACTATACTGTACATACATATCTCTGTCTATATCCCTCCAGAGAGCTGTGAAAGAAGATTTCTGTTTGGGTTTCACAAATGGCCAGCCCCTATGCCGGTAAATGAACGCCAGTGAGTCAGTAGAGAAGGGCCCGGGGAGAGATCGCTTCCAATCACGCCCCGCATCACCCGCACGGCTCCTGAGATTCGGCTCAGGGTGAAATTAAATGGCCACTGGCATAAAGCCTCCAAACAATGGAGCTATTCATCCGCCGGAGTTTCCTTCGAGTGAATGCAAATACGATACTTCTGATTCTGCACTTTTTCTTCAGTGTGCTCCGTTCTCCGATCTTCTCTCATTGCGGCCGCCTGTTCAAAATGGTAAATCACCAAGCTTTGCTCTCAAACACGGCCATTGTGTTGCATTCGACTAGTGACGTTGCTTCTAAACATTAAGGTTTTGCACATATATTGTAGTTAGAAAAATATATATATATACTAGATAGCAGTTAGCAGATTAATAGAGAGTAAATAGAAATTTATTTTCCTGGGAAGACCAATGTAACTTCATGTGGCACATATCCAGAGGATTTCTCAGCTGTTTTATTTAGGTGTCAGTCTGAGGAAGGGTCGAAAAGACCCGAAACGTCACTAAATAAAATCATGTAAATTGGGAGCTCTTCGTGTGCGGATCTTTGCTTCATTATTTGGACTATTTATTTAACTGATCCTGCACCCGCATTTTATTTGGATGTGCGTGTAAGTTTGTTTGTCAAACTATTAACTTTCAATGCCTAAGAAGAAATAAAAATGTATACAAATAAGACAATTATTGAAACACATTAAGAGAAACAAAGTAAATGTATAACTACACTCTAAAAAATTTTTTTTCAACCCATAATTGGATCAAATATGGACAAACCCAACTGTTGAGTTAAAAATAACCCTATGTTGGGTTGTTGTTACCCAACTATGAGTTGACACAACCCAGAATTTGGGTTGAAATTAATCCAACAGTTGGGTTTGTCCATATTATGGGTTAAAGCAACAATATTCATTCAATTTACTCAATTTACTCAGTGGTTGCAATCAATTTATTTAAGCTACATTTAAACAAAAGTGTTTTATTTATAAATAAAAAATCTAATTGGTAGCACTTTATTTTCAACATGATCTCACAAAGTTCCGTGGGATAGTCACAGAATTTTTTGCTCACTTTTCCGTGGCATTCTCATGGATTGGTTACTCAACTGCTTTTTCCTATTTTCAAACCATTGTCGCTTCGGTTTAGGGTTAGATTTGGTGTTTGGGTTAATATGTCACTTTAACTATTTGTTTATACTACTTTATCTGATGTATTCTTTTATATTTTCTAAACTTTAATCAATTGTCGCCTGGCGTTGGGGTTAGAGTTGGGTTTGGGTAAGGATGTCATTTTATGTAAATCTAACCCTAAACCGAAGCAACAATGGTAAGAAAACAGGACAAAACAGTTGAGTAACCAATCCGTGAGATTGCCACAGAAAAGAAAGTCCGTGGCAGGGCCACGGAAATATGCGGAGATCCGTGAGAATGCCACGAAAAAATAAGCAAAAAATTCTTGAGATCAGGTTGTTTATTTTACAGTACGTGTACTTACCTTATATAGATGGTAAATAAGTTGTACTTACCGACAAATGTGTGGTACTTACTTTTAGGTATCAACATGGTAATTGGTATCATTACTGTACTTACCAGTGGTACATACTTTGTAGTTATTATGTAACTCTAGATAAGTTCTGGGTAATAACATATACATACTTATAGTGTAGGTATACTGTAACTAACGAGAAAAATTACTGTACTTACAAATAAATGTACAATATAAGTATTTACAGTTTTTAGTATTCACCTAAGATATAGCATCATATACATGTCACTGTGAGGCCAACCCAACCATTGACTATCATACTCATTAACTACAGGGTACATTCACTAGTACACACTTATTGTGTATATACAATTTGTAAGTACAGTAGTGTTTGCTATTAATTATCATATATGTACACTATAAACAGGGCTGGTGTCAAGGGGGGGCATTCGCGGGCAGTGCCCCCCCAAACAGGTTGTCAAAGTTTTTTATTAATTTAATATATATCAAGAATAATTAAAATAAATTAAACATTGAATGTTTCATGACTTGTAATGTAATCAAATGAGGAAAATGTAGTTGATATATGTTTTCTTTAATTAAAATAGACCAGTTTCTCTGATTGGATGTATTGCCCCGTCTCACCCGTCTTACGTCTTTAGCATATTTGTGACTTGATACTAGCAATGTGTTTTTTCGCAGCATTTTATGGATCGTGTAAAATATGGATATTAGAACATTTAGAACGAACCAGCACCGCCTGCTTCATCTGACTTCATGCAAACACAGACTGGCTCAAACTCCAAGATTAGAGGTCGAGGTGGAATTTACAAATCTACAGGACACTGTTTTAAAGCTCCACTGTGTAGGATCTACTCCCATCTAGCGGTGAAAGTCTATATGACAAGCAACTGAATATTACTTTCTAACCCCCCCCCCATTCGGAACGCGTTTTAACTCGTACGGTGGCCCGGCCGTGTCATGCCAAGGTTAACATGGCTTCCAGTAGCTACAAAGCAAAAGCAATGAGAAAAAAATGAACAATTTGCAATGTCCTTTGCCTGTGATCCATCAAAGCACACAGATTTATGTTTAACATGAAAAAAGTCTGATTGTCATGATATGTCCGCTTAAAATCACATACAAAAAGCAACCATGACGGGTTTAAATGGACGCGAACTAATATTATGTCAAAGTACAATGCTTATGTTTCAAGTAAACGTTACATGTCCGTGTATATGTAAGAGCTTTCTCTCATATTGGTGAAAAAAGATCACGCAACTTTCACACGCTTGTAAAATGAAACGAAATACGCGCAGATCAGACGCTTTTATCAGAGTATTATGTCAGACATTATGTCAGAGTACAATGCTTATGTTTTAAGTAAACGTTACATGTCCGTGTATATGTAAGAGCTTTCTCTCATATTGGTGAAAAAAGATCGTGCAACTTTCACACGCTTGTAAAATGAAACGAAAGACGCGCAGATCAGACACTTTTATCAATGAAAAGCTAAAAATAGGGCTGTCACCGTGTGTTTGTGCTAGAGGTCAGAAAAGATGAAAAACATTTATCTCAGTACCTCAGATTACATAAATGGGCGGAGAGACGGCGTGTGGCTGTTCGAACACATTAAACCACATGCGTGTTATGCATAATCATGCTAAAGTTAGCCAAGGAACTATAAAACTTCAAGTTTACAACATGGACTGTATCGATGTAAACGAATATGCTGAATTACCTGTGGAGAAGATATAAAGTGCAACTTCAGTGTCACTTGAGCCCCATCTTGGAAAACTAACTCCAATATTGACTTTGGTCTTGATGTTTTTCCTGTCGCGTTGTCGTTTATAATCCCCGTTTCGCTTCCTTGGCGATTTGTTTTAATGTCCTTGAGAATATGTCTTCAACAGGCTTTCAAATCAAAGCATTAGATTGCAGGTTCATCACGGTGTGCGGCTGTTGTAAAATCCGAAGGATTCAGCTACGCAGGTCACAGGATACGTCATCAAGCCTGGTTTATTTAAATCAACTGAGCATTACATTCACAAGTCATATGCATATTACATCAATTTACAATTAACTAAGAATAATTGTCAGCTTTATAATTGTTAATATTCTGAAATAAGACTGTCTTGATAACGTATACCGCCTACACATGCAACCTCCGGAGGCTTCAGCTATCGGCCAGCGTGAGTGTAGAGTGAAAGCGCGAAAGGCGGAGCTTGAATTTCAGGAATGTCCCTCGTCGGCGAATGTATTTCAAAGATGGAGGCACAACATGGATTCAGCCAGATTCTACACTTACGAGAATACTTTGATTAGTGGGGTGGAAGTAATTACACATGAATGAGCACATACTTTTGAAAGAAAACATGGGTTTTTGTTAAGAATTAACTCAATAAAGTACACAGTAGAGCTTTAAGGAAGTTTAATGTTCATACACGCCGTCTTCAGCTATTTTAAAGGTAAGTTAGCGTTGTTTTAAATTACGTAAGCTTAAATGTGAAGTGTGGCTATAGACCGTTAACAGCATTACGACGTGATTATGGTAAAGCGGCTTTTTTAAAGCTAGGACGCGGTGTGTGCTGCGCTATGAAACCCATTCATTTCAATGGCTTGCACCGCGCGAGGGCGGTTTGTTGTTGCGTCGAGCAAAGCGCGAGCACAGCGGAGCTCAGCTTGCGCTCACACCGCGGTCGAAGTTCAATAGTTTTGCGCATAGTTTGTGGTCTTTTGCACTTTATACGGGAAATGAGCTGACAGTCTGTACCAGTTGTATGAGTGTGTGCTTGCACTGTATTTGTTGTTTTAATGTCTTGTTTTTGCAAGTTATTGTTGCTATTGCATGCGCCCCCGTTGGAAGCCAAGTGCCCCCCTGTTAGTTATGGTCTGGCGCTGGCTCTGACTATAAATACCTGTCATTTACCTTAACTTGCCTGTAAATACTAAATACGTATATTGTACATTTATTTGAAAGTACAGTAATGTTTCTCATTAGTTACAGTATACCTACACTATAAGTATGTATCTGTTATTACCCAGTACTTATCTTGAGTTACATAATAACTACCAAGTATGTACCACTGGTAAGTACAGTAATGATACCAATTAATTACAATGTAGATACCTAAAAGTAAGTACCACACATTTGTCAGTAAGTACAACTTATTTGCCATGTATGTACAAGGTAAGTACACATGTACTGTATTAATTAATTAATTTAATCTATTTTTCTTTTTTTGTTTAAATGTAGCTTAAATAAATTGATTGCAATCACTTACCTTAAAAATTGAGTAAATTGAATGAATCATTTTTTTCAGTGAACCCAACATTTTTTCAAAGTGTAAGACAATGTTGGTTTGGATAAATGTTCTTTTGTGTTCTCTTTTCAAGTTTTGAAGAAAAATACTGAAATCTTGAAAATACCACACCAAGTATGTTATTTAAACAGTTCTAATAAAATACTTCAAAGAGGATAAACCTGAAGAAACAAACTATGAAGTCAGTTCTCCAGCGTTTTCAGCAAATACTGAGAGTCAACAATGGCCACAAACTCTTCTGGTAATAGGAGAGGCAGATGGATATGAGTTTTCAACGATGTGAGGTTAGTTTGTATAAAATGGTTTCTGCAGGAAACCTGATATAGCTTCATGTGAAAGTTGCCAGAATGTGAGATTAATAGTGTTTGTCTTTTGAAACATAAGTCAAACTGAGATGAAACCTGAGTGACTGACTTGGAAACGACATATAAAAGCAACTCCACATGGTTCCTTTATGCCAAGCGCACAGCAGACTCGACTTACTGATTTCAATAGTATTTGGCATTACAATGATGCTAATGACATAATACCCTGATAAGCATAAAGATATAGTGCACGCATAAATACTGGCTTACACTGAAATGTTATACTTTTAGTAAATGTTGTGTAACGTAATTGTGTAATTCCTTATGATGTCCAAAAAACATACAGTAATGTCCAAAACAACCTGCTACTTTTCCCCACCTGGCTCCTTACTATAAGCCTCGTTTACCATCTCTATTTTTCAAGTTTAATGGGGAATTTGGCAGTTCAATGATGTTGTTCACCTGGTGAATCTGGAAATAGTGCAACAATCTTCACAATAACATCACACCTTCTAACAGCTGACAGATTTACCTCCGCTAGGTTTGCAAAGCGAAAACCTCTGTAAGACGTTTGCTTGCTGAAGTCCCTGCCAAGCACTTTGATAGATAACTCAACCTCATGAGCAATAAACCATGCTGGAAAGAACTTAACTTCTACTGTTTTGCAATGTTTTCAGCTGAGATATATCACTGCACTGGATAGGACATTACTTGCTCAATATATTTCCGCAAGGCTTCCTTATAATTCTATACCAGTGCACAAGACACAATGCATATGCTGTTTAAAATATAAACCAATTAAATTTAATAATAAAAATATTAAAGTAAAATGCTTGCTTTACCATACACTTTAAAAAATTGCTGTAGTTATGCAGCTGTTTTTCAGTTACCTACTGTAGATTTATATGTATGTTATTTAAAGGCAAGAGTTTGTTTAAAGTTAAATAAACATTTTACAGAATAAAACTTTAAAATAACAACTTCATGCAAAGCATTCTGGGAACCAAAATCCTCATCAACATTTTCTGTTTTTTATTATTTATATTGCTGTTATGTTAGTTCCTCTTCTGTAAAGATAAAGACTTGTTAATGTTTAATGTTCATTTAACTTTGAACAAACTGTTGCCAGTAAATAACATACATTTGAATCTACAGTAAGTTACTGGCAAACAGCCAGACATTTCTGCAGACATTTTTACAGTGTACTGTACTGTATAATGTTTTTATTATCAATCGTTTCTAATGCTGCGTTTACACCAGCCGCGGTAGAGACGTCAAGCGCGAGTGATTTCAATGTTAAGTCAATGTAAAGATGCGTTGACGCGCGTCTGGAGGTCTCGCAGCGCAGATGAGGCGTTTGCATCGGCGCGGTAGACGCAATTCTGCCGCAAATGGTGCTTTTTGTGCATTTTGCGTTTAACGCGAGTTGAAAAATTTAAACTTTGGCTGATTTTCACCCTGCGTTAACCAATCAGAATCCTGTGTGCTGCTGTGGCGGCAGCCCCGCCCGGAGTCACTCATTCAACATGAAGGAACACTTGATATTGTCCGTGAGCAGTCACCCGGAGCAATATGACACATGTTCTTATTTCTATAGAGACAGGAATAAAAAGGACCTCGCTTGGAAGAGTGTCAGTGAGGACATTGGGCAACCTGGTAAGTTGTAAATACACATTTCAGTTTGAGTCACATGACGTTTATCGACACGCACCGTTTATTTTCCCCACTATAGTAAGGTGAGTAAATACAAACCGGTAACTCTCTCGATAAATGCACAATCAACATCAGCCAATTTTTCAAACTGATATTGCACTTGCCCCTCCCACAAGAAGCGGATTTTGCCTCTGACGCGCGTCAAATGCTTGCTTTTTCCGCGTGTCTACTTCGCTCTAGACACACGAATGCATTCAAACTGTTCAAGTGGCAAACTAGGTGCGGTAGACGTGATTTTGACGCCTCAAACGCAGTTGGTGTAAACGCAGCATAATACAAAAAGAGTTGCAATACAAGTATCAAAAACTGCCACCGTACTAAAATGGCATTTTGGAAATCTACCATGAAACTACAGTAGGCTACCATATTTTTAGAGGGTTTTTAAAGATCTGAATTAATATAAACCACAGCATAGATGTATTTTAGCAGGCATTTCCACTTGGTCGGTTCATGTGTTTTCACAGATGCGCCAGCTATCTGATCATGAAATGAGACACATTTTAGGTAAGCAGTCCCATCAGTCAAACCAAAACTCCATCAGACTTTCAACAGCACAACCTCACTGCCATCTGCATGGTGCAGTGAATGAGATTCACCAAAACCGATGTTATTATTTTCATTGTATTACTATACAATATATTAATATGACTTATACAAAGTTAAATCTTTGCACAGATGGTTTCCTGAGGGTCCAGAAACTCTGGAGGTCTATGATGTTCTTGTATTCTGGTGTCTATGACGTGACCAACCAGATTTCCAGCCTTTCTTCGTTAAATCCCTAAACCATAGCTCCTATTTTTCCCTTTTAAATGAAACTAATGTTTATTCATGCAAATGCGAAGCTCGTCAGGAAATGGATGTAGCATCTGCGCTAGATTGGCATTGCTGTCATCAGCAGTCTGCTCCGTCGAGATCCAGAGAACGTCAGGCTGCAGGTCCTTTAACTCTACATCCACAAATATCTCGTAAACAGGATTTATTTCAATCTAAACATATCCCAGAGGAGCTTTGCTTCGGGATACAGCGAGTTGTCTCTGTGGCCAGACCTTTTGAAGCTTTGGGGAAAGTCCACAGCTATGGCCAACTGACAGTGATTGACTCCATGCTATAATCCTCCAAGTTCTAAAAGAAGAACTCAACAACATGCAATTCCCATTCCTGAACTAAATTTTGGAGTTTAAATTTCCGTAAAAAAACACACAGAAGGTCCCACAATTCGAAAAGCAGAGGCTGAAGTAGAAGATCAGTAAACTGTGACAACCGGACGGCCAAACCTATGGATTTTCTGTGCCAACTGACCAGACCGAGATCAACATTTGAACCCCGCAATTACGTGTCATTCTGCACGGTTTCTTCTTTTAGAGGCTGTTTTGTTTATTTTGACGCTTATCAAATCATTGCATTCCATGAAAGGTCATTCAGATGTTTAATTAGGGATGCTGGTTCTGAACAAACAACTGTATGATGGGTGACAGCTTATGTAAACAAAACATCTACTTATCATTTACATCAGGGGTCTCCAACCTTTTTATAAGCAAGGGCTACCACAATGACAATGGATTAAACAATCTGAAGGAGTAGTTTGTTATATATATTCTACTCAAAACTTTTTTGTTTTACTTGTTGACTTAATTTAATTTTATTTAAAATGGTAACACACATAATATTATATATAAATAAATAAATATATATAAATACGTATTTAAATTGATAATAACATTTAATATAATTTGCAACTCCCAGACCAGTACCCCATGGGTCAAGTAGTGTCAGCTCACCATATTTTGGCTTGGTTAGCTTTTCCATTGATTTTAGTACCACTTCAGAGTGGGTGGGATTATAGGTATGTCATTATATTTGCGCTGCCTACTGCTGTGACATCATACAAAAGTGCGAGCGAGCATCTTTGGAATGCAGTGTTTCCCATACATTTATTTATTTGTCAGCCCGCCACAAAATCAAAATTGGTCACTACCTCTGTCTCAGATGACCGTTTCTGTTCAAGCACCAGTGGTGTCATTCGAGTTGCAAAGTTGCAAAAAATGCCGTGCATATATCTCACCCCATGTCGTCAATATTTGACGACACTTGACCATTCGTCATATGTTGACGCGAAGGGTATACCTTTCGCGTCATTTTTTGACGAACTGGGGACTTCAATACTATTACGTCCGTTGCATTCTCTTTCCTATTTTCTTACCATTTCCGCGTCGGTTTAGGGTTAGATTTACATAATGACATCCCTACCCAAACCTAACTCTAACCCCAACGCCAGGTGACAACTGTTTCATTTCGCGTACCTAACTCTAACCAACGCCAGGTGACAACTGTTTCATTTCGCGTAGACTGTTTAATTTTGCGTAATCTAACCCTAAACCGACGCGAAAATGGTAAGAAAATAGGAAAGAGAATGCAACGGACGTAATAGTATTGAAGTCCCCAGTTTGTCAAAAAATGACGCGAAAGGTATACCCTTCGCGTCAACATATGACGAATGGTCAAGTGTCGTCAAATATTGACGACATGGGGTGAGACTGTGTTACGACGTGTGCGTTGTGGATGTGCAGAAACAAACTGTAAGGAAAATACTTGTATGGTGTTACTGATTCTCAGCCTGTGGATGTTTTTTACAGCTAAAATTGATTTTGGAAACTTACAACAAAGCACAGATGGCAACAGGTTGGCTTGAGACAGTGCAAGCACGAAGGTAAAGCTAATCTTGCGTTAAGCAATGACGCGGATATTTACGATTCTCTCAGACCAATCAGTGATCTACAGCGTTTTCGCGTCACGTTTTAGTATCAGCTCTAGTGTTGGGCGATATGCCCCATTTTGAGATTGTCCTATCATCAGTCTGTGAGATCGCCGATACACGACGTATCAGGGGGCGGGGCAATGGTTTACTCATTTATTTATTAGTTCCTTTTTTATGACAAGCCACTTGATTGGTGGACAAAAAAGAAGCTGAAATATTCTAAGGGCAACAATGTCATGACCGAAACCTTAAAACGGATGTCATCCGAGCGCATTACAAAAGTCCAGGCACTCTGAAATTTCCTGCATGCCAGGGAGCTGAAACAACACACAACCTTTTCAGTGCAAGGAAATTGTAGAGCCACGGGTATTACAAGCTCATGTGCAGGAAAGAGACAGAGTCATGCGCATTACAAGTTCATTTGCTAAAAGCTGCGCGCATTCAGGTCCGAGCAAGAGTCCAAGAGGCACGCATTAAGTCCAGGTACAAAGTGAAGCCCACAAACCCTCTAATGCGAGGAAAAGCACGCAATGTGTTTGTTAATGTGAAGCTATGATGATAATAATAACAACTATCACCAACTATCGGCATGAAAGCCCGCTATCGACAATATGTCTGATGATTGTCGATACACGATACTATTCAGACCCTAATCAGCTCAGCTCGCTTGGAACCCCAGCCAAAAAGTACTGCGTACTACGTCCTTAACCCAGTGGAAAAGCCCCCAAAAGTAAGTTGACCCGACTTTTGGGGTACTACCACTGATCTATATAAATGACTGGATTGCGCATAGAACGCTTGACGTAACTGCGTGAGGTGAAGCCAGCGCAGAGTTCGAGCCGCCATCTTTGTATACCCAACCAGCAGAGAGCGTCATTGACTTCCATTCAAAATCATGATCAAAATTTACCCCCTTTACAGCGTATCAGTTACACAAGGTTAATTTTTAGGATATGTGTACGTTAATTATTTGTTAATTCTGGTGTTATTTGCAATGTTTATGTTTTAATCGGGCAGGATAATGGATTTATAAAAAACCGTTAAGGTGAGGTGTCTGTTGCATTTGTTAATGACACGGGTATAAATAAAGTTTTTTTTGACATTCAGCTACACTGTGACGGTCAGCGTTATTTCTCTAAATATGTTTAGGTAACTTGTAAGTTTAGATAACATAATTACAAAAACAGCAAATTATTGCATGCACATACGGTACAAAGCATGATTATTTATTTAGATTTCAGAATAAGCACGTTTATTGTCATTAATACTAAATATGCTGCGGTCTGTCTGCTGATCTGATATTTATAAGAATAAAGATGAATGTATAATAACTGATTAAAACGCAAAATGTACAACTTTCAGTAAATAACTATTTACATGATTTGGACGTTTGTGTTGTAATAATGTACAGGGTAACTTCACATATAAAAACGAAGACGAGTAAAGTGATGTTTTATCATTAAAATCTGATAACCATTAATTTAATAGAACGTTTGGGTATACCAACATGGCGGCGCGGTGGCTTCGCAAGTGTGACGTCATGCGCAATCCAGTCATTTATATAGATCAGTGGGTACTACGCAATGAAAAGCACCATAAAGTTACACTTTACTTTGCAAAAATAGCCTCAGAAATGATAAAAACTGTAGCAAATAAAAAGAAGAATAGAAATACTTAATTAAAAAAATCTTTCATTGCCAGTATTTAGCCTATAAAATACTTATGATTTTTGCTTATTTTAAAATTCCCTAACATTTCCATTTCTTACAGCTGGATATAAACAGCTCAATATAAATTAATATATCATTACAGCAACATTTCCAAAATGTTCATGTAACACTTTACAATGAGGTTTTATTTGTTAACATTAGTAAATGCAAATATATTTTTTTTGTTCATGTTATTTTATTGTGCATAATGTTAACAGTTATAACTTTTAATTTAAAAAAAATATATTAGTAATGCATTACTAATGCAGTTAGTTCATTGTTAGTTTGTGTTAGCTTATGCATTAACTAATGTTAACAAATTTATCCTTATTGTAAAATGTTACCAATATAACATAGGACAAATTAAATAGTATAGATCAAAAGGTTTGTTAATTTTGCAATGACTACACAATTCAAGCTGGTCAGGGCATCAATAAATCAAAGACAAACCAGATCACATTTAAAGTCAAATATTTAGCAAAGTTACTTATTTTTGTTTGGTTTTTACCTTCATGGTTAATTTAACCAAGCCACAACATAGACTGAATGACTCAATTCTGCACCTGTCCATGTCCATGTCTGATCTTTGACCTGACCTCTGACCCAGCGTTATGCTGTCTGCAACCTTAACATATTATCTTGAAGCAAATGTTGGAAAAGCACAACACAGTCACGCTTTGTCTATTGTATAGGTGCGTGTTTCTTTGAAAATAGTTTTGAACTGTTTAACTCTAAAGGTACAAAGGTGGTATTCATTGCATTTACCATTCCATAACTTCCTTGTAGCAATGAGAGAACAATTAAACAAATGGATTTTGGTGACACGCCACATTCCACCTTTAAAATCAATGAAAAGGAAAATGTTACACAAACTTTCCAAATAAAGCATACTGGGATCAAATAATAAAGTTAGCCACATTCTTTCTCCTCCTTAAAATCTTTCAGATGACATCCCCCCAAAAATCCCAGACAGAATGGACATTAAATAGCAGGGTGTGCCACAGTCTACAAGTAGCCACTTCCACATCTTGTAAATGTCAGGTAAATCCATGTGCTGTTTCTGCTCACTTTTACTGCAGTTAGTAAAACATTATTAGGCCTGTCTATAAAATCAACTCGCAAGAAAATGCACGGAAAGCACTGTTTGTATGACGCCATCCTAAAGGTTGAATTTTAGTGAATTTGCCTATAGATTTAATGGGTGTGTCCAGGCCCTCTTGTCAACTGATGTTATACTTTACGACTGATTACCTTCAGAAAAGATGCATGCGATGTATGCGGCTCCAGGCACCTGTGCATGCTCACCTGACAATTAGCTGTGATCCAGTGTATTTGAGCCATTATCTCCCTCTACCCTCTTTTTCCATCGCATTGTTTTCCTCACGCCAAAGGAGGTTTCTTCTACATTTATAGAACGGATCCGTGACCCGAAGATTTAATAACACTGATGCCTTCACATTCTCCGATTTCTGAGCCACGTCACATTGCATAATCTCATAAGAGGTTTTTCCCCTTTGCAACTAGTTCAGTCCTTTACAATGTGCAGTAACAGAGAGCAGAATGGACTCTGGCTATGCCTGTAGGAAAAAAATCACAAATGAGAGCAATCTAATATCTGGTTCTCTTAGACAACAATGAGATCAGACGAAGATCAAATTAACTTGCACTTAAATACTGAGATTCTCTGGCTTTTCTGAAATATCATGCATATCTCCTTCTTAAGGGCTCATTATAGTTTTGCGTAGTTTCCGTGTCAGTTTTCATTCATACTTTTGCGTCGTCGTCTGCGTCGACATGCAAACACACGCGCATACCGCTGGTAGGCAGTACCCACATGTTTAACACAGAGGCAGCGTGACCGTAAATGAAGAAGCAGCTTGGCAAGTTAACCCACAAACGAAGAAGAAACAGCAACTTGTTGTGTATGATTTGGAAGACCAGCAATGATGGAAGTAAATAAACAACGACTTTTGTTGCAGTTTGAGATATTTGTTTCACCGTCGCAAACGGAAATACCTAGGACACAGATATTTTACCTGATGGGAGGGGTACTGGTGGACCAATCATAGTGCTTGCCGTCCACGTAGCACTGACGCGCGGTTAAACATTTTCCGAGGTGCACGTCAGGCTACGGATAACCTATGGCGTAGACCTTACGCACGACTATAAATTGGGCTTTAGAAAGAAGGATGTCTCAATCTCTCCACACACTGCGAAAAATGATTTTCAAGAAAAAAAAGTCTTAGCATTTTTGTTCCGTAAAAATATTGAAAAATTCTTACATTAAGAATCTTTTTCTTGAGCAAAACGACCTAAGAAAATAAGTCTAATTTTTAGACCAAAAATTTCAAAAAAGTTATTTTGTGCATAAAATAAGCAAAAAAAATCTGCCAATGGGGTAAGCAAAAACTCTTGAAAATTTTTCTTAAACACTAAATTCAAGAAAATTTCAAGAAAAATTTGCTTAACCCATTGGCACATTTTTTGCTTGTTTTATGCACAAAATCACTTAAATTTTATATTTTTTGTCTAAAAACTAGACTTGTTTTCTTGGGTCATTTTGCTCATCAAGAAAAAACATCTTAATTTAAAATGTTTGTGATATTTTTATTGAAAACAAGACAAAAATACTAAGAATTTTTTTCTTGAAAATAATTTTTTGCAGTGCAGATTTCACATTTATAATTTTCTTCTTCCTTTATTTCTTTACGCCATTCTAGCATCTACAGCTATATTCATGGCGAGAACCAATTAATCCATACAGATGTTTTATTCAGACAAGTTGATCCATACACAGGTTGGGGGAGGCACAATTTGGCATCTCCAATTTGCCTAACTTGCATGTTTTTGGCCTGTGGGAGGAAACCACGCTGACACAGGTAAAACATGCAAACTATACACAGAAAGGCCACCTGCCCTAGCCGGGGCTTGAACCGGGGACCTTCTTGCTGTGAGGTGCTACGAAGCATGCCCCACAAGCCCTGAAAAGTGAAGCCAAAACGTCACAATCCCCCCAGTGACTGGTCCTAGTATAGGTCATAAATGCCGCCTCCCCCGTTATTCAACGGGAGTCACGGGACTTGAGACCAATTAAACAAATTAATTACACTTCAATTATCTTTTTTTAGATGTAAATTCAAGTGTTTGTTTTTAAAATAAGTTGGTTTTTAGTTAGTTATTTAATGCTATAAAAACGGTGATGTCACGTCATGATTGACAGCTGTAATATGAGCATTCTGGCTTTGCGGCTTTACTCCCTGCTCACAACTGGACCCGAAATTGGCACTGCGCAGACTCAAGACCTGAGATATCAGCGCTGTATCGGGACACTGGCGGCTTCAAACGGGTGTCCTCCATCTTTTTTACACTTTATGGGTGCTACCCACTGAGTCACTGTGCCGCCCCATTTATCATTTCAAAAGACTGCAAATAGAAAAGGAAAGTCATCACTGAGGTCACTTGAAAATTTTAAGCAATGGAGAGCAAACTGAGAGTTCTTCAGCTGCTCATATTTCTTTCTTGAAAAAAGTCTCTAGCAATCTGACATGTTTCTGAACTGCGCTCAGATTTACCAATATCTGCAATCAATAGTTGGACTGTACTTTCACTCACTGTCAATTGAGTACACTTTAAACATCTGATTGCTCAACTACTACAAGTCATACGATGACGAGGGAGCGTATATGACAAGTTTCAGTTGAAAGCAATTGATCAGATCTCCAGTAAGAATGACTCAACTGGACCGGCCAAATATTGATGTGACTGAGTCTTACACAAACACTTCTAACTTAATAATCAAAATATTTGCTTTATGCAATTTGCCATGACACTTCAACAGAGGCCTTTTACTACAAACCATAATAAAACTCCAGGACAATACCTTCAGTCATCGTACAAACAACCTGTCGCAGATGCCTCCACCCAATGAACTCGCATGCCTTCAACGAAACGCACAAAATAAACATTAGATACGTTTGAGTCGTGCGAGCACCGTCGATTGGCACACAAAACACTCAGACTTAAGAGAGATTTGCAGACCTTTGACAAATATGACGAAGGCAAGAGACAAAGCTATGCAGATCTGCACTTGTCAAACAACACCTGCAGCCTGCAGCTCGCGTGTTTGCACACGTACCGCAGAAAAGCCGGGACTCAGCAAACATTTTGTAAATACAAACAGGCCGTGCTGCTCCCACTAATCTTTGAAAGGGTTTCGCTAATCCTTTAGAATGGACTCCAGCGGTTACTTAAACTATGTTGTACGTGGATTGTAAGTATTAAGGGAGATTATATTGCTTACAAAAATTAACCGTGGTTTTACTACACTTTTACTACAAAAAAATGGTTAATTTTCGTAAGGGCAGAACATTTACTGTATATATTTAATCCTCATGCTTGTTGTCAATGTAATCACATCAAAAAACAATGTTTCAGTTTGACTCAAGACCACAAAAATGTGTCAGTCCTGAAGGGCAAACGATACACACTTGTGTCACCAAACGCCTAAGCCTGCTATAAATTCTCCAGGCATACGTGACAACTGCGGTTTCTGGCACGTAACGCAATATTGTTTTAGTGAGCGCTCAGCCCTTACAGGTAAGGCGGCACGCAGCCCCGCGCAGATAATGAGAGCTGGCAACCTTCCAAGGGTTTATCTGGCAGCATATGGGAACTCAGCACGCGCATATAGCATGCTGAACGACAAGACTGACATTTGCAACGGCATGCTCATCGGCACCTCGAGGTGTAAGGAATAAATTTGAAACTTTCACAGCAACGGTCTGTGCTCTGTCAACTTTTTCCAAACTAGTTTAAACCCCTTTACGTGAGTTGCAGTTACAGTATTTGCATTAATGTCAGTCATGACAGTGGGTGCGACTCATTCCACTCCCTTTTGCCCTTAAACGTAAATCAGTATATCATGCTCGGGTACTAGCAATGCACGCTTTATTGTCTGATTTTGAAACACTTCAAATCAAAGTGTAATGTTGTGATCCACTTTACAGCTGAGTTTGGTTCTCAGAATTCTTAGATGAAGTTTTTGGAATTGTCAATGGAAAACAACTGGAAAAATATTTAAGAAAACAAGATTGCATAAAAAATAGGCGGGTATTATTGTGAAGGGTCCACTGTTATGACACATGTGCTAGCCATGCGATTGCGATATTTATGATGCAAAAACTCCCTGATGGGTTCCCTTACTACATTGTTTCTCAATTTCAGGCCTCGTACCCCCTTCCAAGAATGTTTTAGATGTCTCCATATATAAAAAATGCCTGACTCATCACATTAAAAGCTTGTTTGACTTCATGCGCTAGACTATCAGCATGGGACATAACACTATGGCACAAGCAATTTGTCATCTACTCTCAAATGGCTATTGGCACTGTGATGCCAAAAGCTGATTGGTCTGTGCAGCGCCACTGACGTTAAACGGGATGTTGTACACTGTAAAAAGTGAAAAGTTGAATCACCTTAAAAATTACTTCAATTGGTAACCTACAAAAAACACCTAAACAAATACAAGTTTTCAACTATAGTGAAACTACAGTGAATTTTTAACCTTTTTTAGGGTTATAAACATTTTTCTAAATTTTTGCAATATAGGTGTTGATTCGTTTTTTTTTATAGGGACACATCTGAAACATTCTAGGGGGTGGCGGCCGAGGTTGAAATTGAGACACCCCCACTTTCAACATGAAAGCTCTCAAAGTAAGACATTTACTATTAGGAACTACAGAGGTAAAGTTAAAAAAGTTGGATAAAAAAATAAATACTTCACTTGGTAACACTTAAAATTTCACTTTAGTTTCACTTTAGGTGAGAAATTTAAGTTGGAAAAAAAAAACAATTCCAAGTGTTACCAACTGAAGTACTTTTTTAAGTTGATCCAACTTTTAATTTTTACAGTGTAGTTTTGTTTTTTATTCTGAATTTTATTAATTTCTTATTCATCTGTTTTATTCACCCTGTAAGTCCCATTTCATTGTCCCAGCTGAAACCTGAGAAAGTCTAGCACCCAAGGATATTGACACATGTCCATCTCAAGAGAGGTGCTTCACACCTCGACAGTCATCCAAGCCCTGTTTGCACCTGCTATTAAGATGCATTTTGGTCGATCGCATCAAAGCTAAGTGGAAAATGCTAAAAAAATAGTAAATGGACTGCATTTTTATAGCGCTTTTATAGACCAATGGCTATTCAAAGCGCTTTACAATTTGCCTCGCATTCATTCACTTACTCATTCATACACCAACGGCGGTGTTAGCCATGCAAGGCACCATCCAGCTCATTGGAGGGAGCTGGGGTTAGGTGTCTGGCTCAAGTACACCTCGACACTTGGTCAGGTGGAGCCGGGGATTGAACCACCAACCTTTCCGGTCTGTAGACAACCTACATGAACCACTGAGCCACTGCGGCTCCCAATACAGGTGTAAATAAGGGCGCACTCACACTGTCCAAACCAAACCGCGCTCGGGCGCGTTTGACCCCCAAAGCCTGGTTTGTTTGACTAGTGTGATCGCTCTGTACCGCGCCGCGGCCGGGTTGCAGAGGTGGGCCGGAGCGCGGTTCACTTGGGCTCAGGCGCGGAAGGCTGTGGTGTGAGCGCAATCGCGCCTGAGCGCAATTCAAAAGGTGAAGACGTCAGTTGCGCGGCCACTCGCCTTAATCTGCCTCCGTAAAAACCTTTTGCTGAGAGCAGCGGGGTTACGTGAATGTCCGAGCTGCACACGTGACAGATCAACTAAGCAATATGATGACATGTGAGAGGGCTGTCTTTAATCGCGCACCAAACGACTCCGAATAAAAAACACAGACTTATCATTACAGAGCATTCCAGTGTTAAGAGAGAGCTTTACTTTCTGCTTTTTTCAATACAATCGCATCTTAATGACGAAAGCGCGCCCGGACTCGGATCGATAAAAAGTACAGTGTGAATGCGTGCACCTGGGGGAGTAGGGAGGGGTGACAATCGCGCTGGGGCTTGGTTTGGTTTGGATAATGTGAGTGCGCCCTAAGGGCCTAAACTGATTTGAGCTAGTCCACTTCTGACCACATTCTGAGGTAGTGTGAACACACAGTGTGTGTTTTTTTTTTTGGGGGGGGGGGGTGAAGGGTGAAATAAAGTTAAATGAAAGCCGGGGGACTCACCGATTGACCATCCCCTCCAAGTAATCAGGACAAAAGCAGTTGAAAGTGGACAGAAGAGGTGGATTAAAACACAAGGTGAATGGGAATGTCTCTTTCTCATCCATTTATGATCTCAATACCGGGTGTAAATAGGGCATTAGAGGACAAAAATATTTCATTGTTCTCTCACTACAAACACAGAGAGAAAAACAGTAAAGAATCACTCACACAGACGCCCATGCACATTAAAACATATTCTGAATCAACATTCATGTGAATGCTGCTAAAGTGCTAGAGAACAGAGCTTGAAAAAACTACAAGAAACTAAAGCTGCAAATCGTAAACAGTACTTTCGCAAAATCTGTGTCAGCATTTATTCAAATGGTGTTTTAACTCTGCCCAGGTCTTGAATCAGGGAAGCCCTGTGGTAGGTGGCCATATAAAGATTCCTCTGCACCACAAGCTATCATTTATAATACCCTCCGCAGAAACCTGAGCTCTCGCAACTCATAAAGTTTCAAAATTTCCCCCTGAGGATAAACAAATCTGGTGTGGGGATGGAGGTGCAGTCGACTCAACGACAAGAAACAATCAGAAAGTATTATTAAATTCTCAGGTGAACATAGGGAAAAAGGCACCTGTATTTTGTGAACACCAGGGAATACTTAAGGCCTGCAGCAAAATATGGCTTTTTGAAGACAATCTGCTATTCTTAAACTGAAACTGGAGAACCCCATCCTTACAATACATATAATACAATAATGACTTTATGGAAAGCACATTGAACCCCGCATTCGTAATAGCGGTTGCAATTTAATGGAAGTTTGTGTTGAAGCATTTCTCAGTTAATAACTTATAAACCCTGCTGTAAAAATAATACATTTAGATTAAAATAATCAATTCATACTGAAAAAGAGGCATTCATACTATGATAACTATAACAATAACATAAACTGCTGTATTGAGTTAGCAAAGCAAAGGGTCATGCGTTTGAACTCCGGGAACACACATAGGCTACTGATAAAAATGTATACCTTGTAATGCACTGTAAGTCGCTTTGAAAAAAGCATCTGCCAAATTCATACATGTAAATAACTATAAAAGCTTTCATAATAACTTGTTACAGTCATATAAAGGATGTAGATGACCTGCTGTTGTTTTACGTTTTCAATGCCGAACATCTTTCCTACAAAATCTGACTGCAAAAGCTGGATGCACTCATATGCAAAGCATATATCTTGCCTGCTTGCTCATAATATAAAAGCATTATATCAATGAGTATTATATCTCACTTTAAAAGCAATTCAAATTTTTATTCTTTAATTCGGACGACATTAGGTTAACCCAACATTCAGTAAAATCCCATGATGCAATCAACAACAGCCGAACAATATGCAGAAATCTTCCAGAGATTATATTTGGCAGTATGTTTTATCGTCCATCAATAAAATAATAATAATAATTCTGAAATTGATTGCAGCAATATCATTCCTCAAATATTTATCATTAGTTTTGATGTGAACTCCCCATTTTCGTAAATAGAGTGCGCCGGGTGACATATTTTTGAAGGCAAACCCCAGAAGCGAGTTTTAGCCTTTATGGTTCAATGGGTCTATGACTGGGGTTTTGGTTTAACTCCATAAATAAGACCTTGGGTTAACACAAGCCCAAGATATTTTTATGTTTTATTCCATGACATAACATGCATACATACTTTGTTGGGACTTTAAACATCATCATGTATAAAGATCTCAAAAACAATGCAACACGGGCACAATCCTCAAAAAGATTTTTTTTTTGCCCCGCCAACTATTGGCTTCAAAAAAAGCTCTTCACAAACCTACTGTATGGGTGACATCACGGACATCCCAAATGGCACACTCCGGACTTGTGGACCTCCTCAGAGTCCACACTTTGATAACATCATGTAGTGCAGACCCTAGGGACCCTTGACGCGAGTCCAAGAAGGTGCACCGGAGTCGTGTTTTGGGACAGACTTGAGCGTCACGCCGGAAATAAGAAGAGAAGTTGCCCATCAGTGTGAACTCCTCCCTTCCGTCATTTGATTGGTCTGATTGCTATTTCGCAAGGACTTCTGGGTAGGTAAAGTGCGCAAAGCCTGCTGCAGTGCGGGCTTCGCCGAAGACCGCATCAAGGGTGCTAAGGGGGCACTGATGAGCACACTTCGGAATGTAAAAACGACAGATGGGACCCCCTATAGACTTGTAGACTAAGTGAGCACATGCAATTTAAGGCCACGAGACCGAAAGTCCACATGGAGTGCGCCATTTGGGACAGGGCCTACGTCTATATTTGCTGGGTCTGTCTGCAGGCTTACGAAAGGGTTTGAGCACTTTTAGCTGGTTTGGCTGAGCATTAGCTAGATTATGCAAGACATAACATCATCATAAACCAGCTAAGACCAGCAAACCATGGCTGCTATCATTTGGAAATGTAAGTGTGATATATTTAATATATATCACTTTATGATACTGTCACGGCAAAACCAATTCACTATGTGCACTAAATCTGACATGAACACAATGTTCTTGTTGACTAAAAACACACCTCTTAACTTCTGTTTCTTAGAGAGCCACAGTTTTCTGCACGAGAAACAAATCAGTTTGTCAGCACTTTACTGCACGCTAGAAATCCTGCTTGACAGTGCGAAAACACATCAAGTAGTGGTGTACTGATGAAATATGAGAAACATAAAAAAACAGGCTTTAGAAACAAACTCCAAGGTATTAGAGTAAAGCGCTAAGGGGCATTGATACGTGACTGCTCTCAGACAGTCTGTAGATCATTGGAGGGTATAAATAGAACAGCCTATATGGGTTATTTCTTTTCTCTTTGGCAACCATGCAGAACCATGCGAGAACATACCTGGTCTATCACAGCTGCTAATAGTAATCTAAACATCTGAACCTGGTAAAAGAATGAAGGACATTGTTGTGCTTGTCTTCCTTTTCTCTGTTCGACCTCTCCTCCATTGAACGAACTTCAGAGGAAAGGAGAGATAACTACAAACCTCTGGTGATGACTCTTCTGCGGGTAGTGCTGTTTATCTTTTCAGGCTCCCTCATGTTGTGTTACTGTAATCTTTGATTCAAGAGGAAAATGTTATGGCTCAAATGTTGCTGTCTCAGCTCAGGAGCCATAATGGATGCAAATTAATGAAGTATTAATTTCGTCCCAGATGTTTATCTTAAAATTCCTTAGGAGAAGTAAAATAATACCAAACTGTGACAATTGTTGACATACACTTTAAAAAATGGGTTGCGTTGGATGAAGTGTTCTGTCTTATTTCTGTGATGTAGTGATTAGCTGTCCATTGCGACTGTCAAAGCACCTACAGTATATTGGCAGATGTGTAAAGGATTTATATGTCCTGAATTTTGGCAGAAGTCTAGCACATTCATCTGATGGTGTAAAGTCATTTCTTGGCAGACACAAATTCTCTCTCACCACACATTAAGAATAGGTGGGAAATACATAAAGTTGTCAGTACTAATGTTCTTTAGCTTTTTGAAGCAATATAAAGGAACTTTTATATTGAGATAGCATATATGAGTGTATTTTTACAATAATGACTGGGCTGTTTTTTGATCTGTGTCTTTAACGGAATAAAATTATAAAAATTATGTCATTTACCCATCCTCGTGTTTTTTTAACATGCACTGTAAAAATACTTTGCTGCCTTAAAATTTTTTGTTGAATCAACTCGGATTTACAAGTAATTTTTAACTTACTATTATTTATCTTGACTAGAGATGAGTTGTTATAACTACAGGTGAGTTGTTATGACTTATAAAATTAAGTTGACTTTTCTCAACTATATTTTATAAGTTGTGACAACTCATCTTTGTTGACATGACTTGTAAATCTGAGTTGATTTAACAAAAAATTTTAAGGCAGCAAAGTATTTTTTACAGTGTGTATGAGTTTCTTTATTCTGTTGAACACAAAATAAGATATTTTGATATATATGATGGTAACCACACAACTGATTGCACTCATTGGCTTTCATAGTAAGAAAAAATACTATGAAAGTCAATGGGTACCATCAACTGTGTGCTTACCATGATTTATCAAAATATCTTATTTTGTGTTTAATAAACTCATATAGGTTTAGAATAATATAAGGGTGAGTAAAGATGGCAAAATTATAATAATTTTTGAATACTTGGGTATTTTCAACCCAGCGTTGGGTAAAAAAGGGACAAAACTAGCCCATTGGGTTGTAATTTAACCTATGCTGGGTTGTTTCAACCCAAAATGCAGGTTTGCTTTAACAAATTTTTGAGTCAAACATACATTTTTTGTTTAATTTACTTAACGGCTGGTTTTGTCCCTTTTTGAAAAATGGATGAACCAACCTATGGGGTTTAATTTAACTTATGATGGGTTAAGTTAACCTAAAATGAATGGTTGCTTTAACCAATTTTTGGGTCAAATATAAACATTTTCTGGTTTAATTTAACTCAACAGCTGGTTTTGTCCATTGGGGTGAGAAAATTTTACTTGAATTAAGTGTTTAAGAAAAAAGAAATCTTATTTCCCAATTTTTTTTCTCACCCCATTGGCAGTTAATTTTGCTTGTTTTAAGGACAATTTCACTTAAATTGTATATTATTTGTCTTAAAACTAGACTTATTTTCTTAGGTCAGTTTACTCAGTAAGAAAAAGCATCTTAATTTAAGAATTTTTTGATATTTCTACTGAAAAGAAGACAAAAATACTAAGTAAGAAAGTCATTTTTGCAGTATATTAACATAGCTATTAAATTAACATAAAACAATCACAAAAGCTATAATTCTATTCAAGATACACACTAAAAAATGCTGGGTTATTAGTTGGATAAAAAGGGATGAACCAACCTATTGGGTGTAATTTGACTTGTGATGGGCTGTGTTAGTCCAAAATGCACAGTTGCTTTAAAGAATTTTGGGATCAAATATAAACCTTTTCTGTGTTAATTTAATGGCTGATTTTGTCCCTTTTTTATATGCATATGTACTTATATTAATATGATTGGTTCAGTTTGAAATGTATTATATTGTATTATTAAATAAAATAAATAAATGTAACTATTATTGGATACCCCCCATAACGTCTGCCCCCCGTCCCGAATTTCAGCCAATCTCATCTGGTCACCCTAATGGGGACAATTATGACTATTAACATGGCTATTAAATTAACATAAAACAATCATAACAGCTATAATTCTATTCAAGATGCACAGTAAAAAATGTTGGGTTATTTTTAACCCAACGTTATATAATAGTGGGGTGAACCAACCCATGGTGTGTAATTTAACCTATGCTGTGTTTTTTTAACCCAAACGTCATAATTTAACTCAATGGCTGGGTTTGTCTCTTTTTGACCCAATGCTGGGTTGAAAGTAAGGGGCAACATTTTGGTGGTTGTTATTTTTTTCCCTTTTATAAGGTCATAGTTTCTCATTGGGGACAATTATGACTATTAACAAGGCTATTAAATGAACATAAAACAATAATAGAAGCTATAGTTCTATACAAGATACACACTAAAAATGCTGGGTTATTTTTAACCCAGCGTTGGGTAAAAAAAAGGACGAACCAACCCATGGGTAGTAATTTAACTTATGCTTGGCTGTGTTAACCCAAAATGCATGGTTGCTTTAACTAATTTTTGGGTCAAATATAACATTTTTCTGGTTTAATTTAACTCCACAGCTGGGTTTGTCCCTTTTTGACCCAATGCTGGGTTGAAAGTAAGGGGAAACATTTGGGTGGTTATTTTTTTCCTTTTCATAAGGTGATATTTTCTCAATGGGGACAATTATGACTATTAACATGGCTATTAAATTTACATAAAACAATAATAGAAGCTATTATACTATACAAGATACACACAAAAAAATGCTGGGTTATTTTTAACCCAGCGTTGGATAAAGAAGGGACGAACCAACCCATGGGGTGTAATTTAACTTATGATGGGTTGTTTTAACCCTAAATGCACGGTTGCTTTAACCAATTTTTGGGTCAAATAATATAAACATTTTCTGGGTTCATTTAACTCAACGGCTGGGTTTGTCCCTTTTTTTCACCCAATGCTGGGTTAAAAATAAACCAGCGTTTTTTAAGATTGTGTAAAGTGCAAATTTCCAAAAGAGATTTTAAGCACTTGTAATTTTATATCACATTTTGAACCATTAAAAGTGGTAAAGTTCTCTATTAGTGATCCAAACGGAGCGCATCTGTTAACATGTGTGATACGTCTACTTAAAACCATGAAGAGTTTTCCTTTCATCGGACTGTAACGTCAGAGAATACGGAGAACCGCTGTTGAAACCAGAATTGTTTTATAAATAATTTCAAGATGCTGAGAGATTATTGATGTTGGCTTCTGACTAAAATACACACACATTTGACCAGTTACAGTCAAGAAAGCCTGGTTTTGTTTTTATTTTCATGTGACATTACTGTAACTCATGAGATGTGTCTGCGTGTGTGTGAGTCACTGTTGGAAAACTGTGTAATTTGGTGCATAAACACCCAAGAAAAACTATGCCTCCGTTGAGGTTTTCTAATGAAATGCATCTCAAAGGAGCGATTTCGATGACTAAAAGGGGTCAGAGAGCAAGGGATGCTCTGGGCCACTCCTGCTCAGAAATCTCGCTCTATGCTTGACAGAAACGTGACGGCGTAACTCAGGCGTGATACACGTGTTGCCGTTGATTGATGGATCATTATCCAGCTTAAACAACACAATCAGTCAGACAGAAATTCCAAACATACGCTGTCCCAGTGTGCTCATTTACCCACACTGCATCACAGCCTAGAGACATTCGTCTCTCTTCTTCTGTGGTCTGATATTAGGGTTCTGTCCAGCTTCCCATGGACGGATTTCAGTCCTTGAGGCCCTGGTTTGTGAGATGTGCAAATGACAAGAAAGTATACATTTGATAAACTGTACTGAAAAAACCTTTCAGCCTTTCAGAAATCTAATTTGATCATTTAACTCATGCATTTGTATTCAAGTTTATGTGATCCTAGGATCCTACTACCTCTGTCAAGTGACTCCTCTAAAACTAGCAGCCGTGCAGTCTAACAAGGCTAAAAATCCAGCTGAAGATCTTTAGCTAGCTACAATTCTCAATTAATTTCACATTGTATCGATTTTACATCTGTAGCAGGTTGCATGCGTTTTCATCCTGAGGCCCTGGTAGTCGGGGACCCTTGGGAATTGGCCCTATTAGTCCGGTCACATCAGTGCCAGATGTTTCTTACTCTGGTGAGCAAAGGACTTAACCAGGGCAAATGGTTGTTCGGACAGTAGATAATATAGGGAACTGAGTGATGGAAAGCTGAAGGTTTTGCAGGGAGGGAGGTACAGACCTTGAGTTCTCTCCCAAACCACCAAACACACAGACATCTGGAGTTACGCAAATTGACTGTATTGCCCTGGGAACCTGGCCTCTTGCCTAAAGAGCTGTTTCTAAAAGAGCTAGAGAAGACATCAAGCCTTTCTCTGCAGACTCGGGAAAAGGGGATCACTAGGCCATAGGTCTTTCAGCTCCTCATAAAGCCACGCTGGGAGACCCGGGCGTGCTGGCCAAACCCAGTTTTGGCTCTGCTGTTTGCAAAGCTCAAAGTCTCACATAGGATGAAACATGCTTGATATTATACTGTAACACAGAGATTGTGACAATCATGGACTTTGGGTTTCTGGACTGTTGGTTTTCTTAAATGTCACTGTATCACAAGGAATAATTTTTTTCTTGATCATTTAAAGAGATAGTTCACCCAAAAATACAAATAATGTCATTCAGGGGCGTAGCACAAGGTCCCGGGCCCTATGCATAGGCAGTCCTGATGGGCCCCCCATTTTTCCATATAGTTTTCTAATCACTACACAAACAAACTGTATGATAACCAAACAAGAATTGATTCAGAAATATTTTATTTTGCTGAAGTAACAAGACATTAAATTTTAGAACATTTATTTTTATTATGCTTTATTACTTTAAGGCATAAATTAAATCTTAAATATGCCATTTTAGTTTTGTACATTAACAAAAAGCTCCATTCATATTAAAAGACGAACAAAACATGTATCACTAGTCATTTTATATGGAAAAAAGGCAAAATGAAACAAATGCTATTGCTTGCATACTATAGCCTATTCATTTAAAATTAAACATTTTTTTTCAAAAATAGGCTATTGTTTTGTATGCAAACAGCTGTTAGTATACAGTTTATTTATTTAGCCTTTCAACTCAATTTGCATGTAGTCTATGACCAAATTATCATCTGAAAGTGTATATTCTGCTTTTTCATTGGGTTGTCTCAGTTCATTTTAGCACTAACAATCGCAGCCAGGAAAATTCAAACAGTTTAGCCAGAGGTGGAAAGAGTAATAAGATATTCTACTTAAGTAAAAGTAAAGTTACTTTAATAATATTTTAATTAAGTAGTAAAAGTAAAGTTACTTGTCTAAAAATCTACTCAAGTAAAAGTAAAAAGTAAGTCACTTTAACTTTACTCAGAGTAAAAGTTACTTTTTTACAGCGAGAAGAAGTGGAGAATTCTAGTATAGTTCAAAAACGACAAGGGAATATACATTTCAAACTAGTTGTTTTTAATTGTAGGAATATCTTTACAATTAAAGTGCAATAGCAAAAAGTTAATAAAGTAAAAGCTTTTATATAACTAAGAAACATTTATGGAATAGTTTAATGATTTTTACAGGTGAGTATGCACTTTTAAATCAAAAATAATGAGGTCAGCAGCTAGTAAATACAATCACTATAGTAAGGTTGAAATTGATGTATTGCTGGGAACATTGTTATATAGTTTAAATGAGCATATCATGAGATGAGTGCATGGCTATATACTTTCATCCTTATTGTCTTTTATCTAACTTCCCAGACCTGGGTACCTGATGTAAGACCTTTATTCTTATTTCTCTCTCTCTCTCTCTCTCTCCAATGTCTAATGACCTGCGCATTCTCAAGGACGTTCTTAAGTTGTGGTTGACTTGATGCAAAGCTGATTGACATCGGAAGATAATGCGCATGGTATTAAAAACGCGTCGTGCAAATGAGCGATAAAACCCCGGTCCACAATTCCGTTCATATAAGCATAAATCCTACCTTACATAGGAATGAAACACTCGCTTCACGTCAGAGGAAAGTGGTCGCTTAAATATGGCCAGAGGTTTCTTTCATAAGAAATTAATTGAGGGTCTGCATTAGCGCGTGCCTGTCTCGTCCGTCTCCATGGTTCTTTTTGTGAGTTTAGCGCGTTCCCCGCCCATCAATCAATCATCATTCATCCGTGATTACCTTTAAAAATATTCTTTACTCAGTAACGGATATAATTTAAAAAATGTAGCGAAGTAGTATAGTAGGAAGTTTGTTTTTTTCTTCTGCTGTCTTTTCTTTCTGTTTTGGTGGCCCAATTTAGCTTTCTTTGACAAAGACATTTCAACCGCACGCAGAAGTTTGCGCTCTACCAGACGCACAACTACAAACAAAATGCGCGTGCAGATGGACTAAACCATTTGGTGCATTAGGAAGGGGTGGGACCGTGAGACTTTAGATAGTTTTTTACTTATACAAAATATATTCAAACAGTTATTCAGCAAATACACTAACTTTACATTTCATTTGACATTATAAAATTAAAATAAGAAATGAAAATATCCAGGTAAAATAAAATATATTCCAGACTTTCAAGGGCCCTCTCTCCCCTTGGGGCCCTGGTAATCAGTACTGGTTTTACCCCCAGTCCGACGCCCCTGATGTCATTAATGACTCACCCTCATGTCGTTCCAAACTCGCAAGACCTCCGTTCATCTTCGAAACACAGTTTAAGATGTTTTAGATTTAGTCCGAGAGCTTGTTGACCTTTCATTGAAAATTTACGTATGGTGCATGTCCAGAAAGATAATGAAAACATCATCAAAGTAGTCCATGTGACATCAGTGGGTCAGTTAGAATGTGTTGAAGCATCAAAATTACATTTTAGAAAAAAATACGACTTTATTCAACATTGTCTTCTTTTCCGCGTCTCTTATGAAGCACATGCACGAGACTGAAGTCACGTGACTCCAAGATATTTAATGTAATTAAGCTGCAAACAGACTCTTTACTTTGGCTGACAGTCAATTTCCCTAAAAATGACAAAACTATTACTTTTGATACTGATTTCACAGTTATTATATATAAAAAAATGCTGGGTAAAATATGGACAAACCCAAATGATGGATTAAATGAACCTAAAAATGTCAATGTTTGACCCAACCTTTGGCTAAAACGACCAAGCAATTTGATTTGAAACAATCCAGCATAGGTTAATTTAAACACAATGGTTAATTGTGTCCATATTTTACCCAACCATGTATAAAAGCAACACAGCTTTTTTAACTTCTTTAACTCTGTGGACCCTGTACCTGGTCCAGAATTATCTTATTTTAACTTAATATAAAATATTCCTTTAATTTTTAATGGTCTGTCATGGACCCAGTACCACATATGAGATACTGTTTGAAAACTTAGAGTCTCTACTTTCTGCAGATATGCATCACTTTGAGATATCTTTTACTGTAAGAAAGTTATTTACACTTAATTTACACTATCACCCCCCCCCCAGACAATTTATTATATGATTTAATATTCACATATTTCATATTTTTCAAGTATGACAAACATGGGCAAGTCTTATATCAAATGAAAGCTCTCATTCTCAGGAATAAGGCTACATCGTTATTTTTGCTCTATTATTAACACATATCCAACAATCCTCGAATGAATAGTAAGGTTAAAAATTGTGTTTTATAAACATATGTGAAACTTGAGTGTGAACTGCCACAGATAGCACATATAGCCACAAATGATACACCATCTTTTATTTTAGGTCCTACTCTAAACAATGTGTCCATTCACAGCATTTTCTTTGGTTGTGTGCATATATAATCCCTTGCTATTTATTATATGTGCAAAACAAAAAATTTATATTTTTATGAAAAATGTATTTCCGCACCCTTCAGTAAAATAAGATTATCTTTTGAATGCGACATGCTAAAGAGTTCATTCTTTTTTTGGGTGTTTACTGTCTGCTGCTGGTAACAACCAGAACTGTCTGCAGTCTGCTAGAGCACACAGAACCAGAGTTATACACTATCAAAGACAGTGTTTACAACATAAAAAGGAAAATTTGGTGTTTTATCATATGAAAAACAACATAAATAACAATATTTGTCACAAACAGCAGCTTTTTATGTAACTTCAAAGGGTTTTCTGCAAAATGATATAAAGATATTGCATTTATTCCACTGTATGTGGTTATGGTAGCACTTCAAATGTTTTTTGGCAGAAATTGTACACCATAAGCGTATTATTCCTCCCATCAGTTGGAGTAAAATAACTTTTGCATTTATTATGATAGAGAAAAAATTCCTTTTTCCTCTGTAAGCTGGCAATTGCTGGAATCAAACAAAACTGTCTGCAGGCTTCGTTACCACTCAGGGCCAGAGTTATACACTTTTAAATACAGACTTTAGAAAAAAAACATCAAAAAGCGCCTATTTATTTTTGTGTTTATTAGAGGACTGACAACACATACAACCATGTTGAGCACTTTTAACAGTGTTTTATGTCATTTCAAAGGGTTTCCTGTAAAATGATACCAAACTTTTGTATGTGCACCTCTGCTTGTGGGTATGATAAGCTTTTGAAATTGGGTAGACCATAATTTTTTTTACACAATCAACACACACATCTCTGCTACAAAAGACCACTTAAAGTTTGTTTGTGGGACCGACCGTTATAGTACAATTACACCGAAAGTGACAGGAGTGCAAACGTTACAACTTCAGTGCTTAATTTTGTTACGTTGTAACAAACAGAGGGTACAACGCTATCTCATGATAATTCGTACAAATTTTACGAGTTGGCTAATTCAAATTAATTCATTCGACCACATTCATAAGTTTTGTTAAAATTTGCCCTGACCCCTATGACGTTGGGGTTAGGTGCGGGGTTAGGGGTTTGATTGTTGTTGTTTTTCATGAGCATCGTACGATTTTGCACGATTAACTTCGTATGAATTGATACGAATTAGCCAACTTGTAAAATATGAACGAATTCTCGTGAGATCAGGCTGGAGGGTCTGCTAGAATTTTTTTTTTTTAAACAAAAATAATTCAATAAAATTCTGTCTATATACTAAATGTGGATATTGTTTCTATATCTGCCTATAATAGATAGATATCCACACATTCATCTATCCATGATCCTTCATCTAACCATCCATGTATTATGCATTAATGCACATAAATAGATTTTTTGAAATGGCTGCACAATTAAGACAAAAAAAAAAAAACATAATTGTGAGTTATTTATAGTTTTTTTACAGATTTGCCTGCTGCTTCACACAGTGTTACCATCAGTGGCGGCTCGTGACTGTTCATCCGAGGGCCGCAAATTCAAAATATGTGTTCGGAGTGTCATGTGTGTTGCTTGTGTTTTCAAAATATGTGTTTGTTGCATCATGTAAATCATGTGCATCACATGTCTTGTCAAAAAAGTGCCTGCTGCAGACAGGATTTATGATAAAAGAGACGCTCATGTTTGCCAGATACTCTAATCTGTTAAGGGAGTGTCTTGCGTGTGTTTTGTGAACGTGAGCGTCTCTTTTATCATAAATCCTTTAGACGCGTCTGCAGCAGGCACTTTTTTGACAAGACACGTGATGCACTTTACACACCCAACTCAAAAAAAAAAAAAAAAAAGATTTAATACCTATGAAACACCCTTTAATGAAAACACATCAAAACTTTTTACAAATTCACAGATGATCTTCTGACATTATGAGAAAAAGACCAAAACCACAGAGGGCTCAGCCCTAAAGAAATATGTAAAGTAGTCATGTTACAATTAAAAATTACTTTGTGCACTGCTCATGCAATCAATGTTTCATACTGCACTGTCTGTCATAAAGTAGAAAACCCCTAAATAGTGCAACTGAATTTCGGAGACACCAAAAACGTATGGGAGATGGACAGAAAAAATGTGAATTTTGACAGTTTTTTTTTCCAGATCAAAAGGCTAATAAGACGGCACGCAATGTCAAGTCTTCACAAACCCATGTGGTAAACGTTTAACGTTATTTATGGGAAGAGTGCCAGTTCAGATCCCCAGTGAATCTGTCAACACGCTCTTGGATTTTAAGTGGGACTAAAAACTGCAGCCATGAAAACATCTCTAATGCATCTACCAAACACATGCACAGACACTATGTCCTGCTTTCTCAGGTGAGATACATAACCAATGACAGCTTGTTGATGCTTGTTGCCTAGCAACTCTCTCAATCACCAATAACCAAACAGGTTGGTGAAAACTTGAATGACCTTAACTCACAAAGCACAACCTTCGTGAACCTGGTCTCGTGTAAATAAACTGTAAATCCATGGTCTCAATCTTAAACTCACTACGAGAGGTCACTGCGGTCTGTGGATGAAGACGCTGCAAGCCTGTAAATATTTACAGTTTCTTGTTAAAGTGTAGTCTAGTGTTTAAGTAACTACTTGGGAGACGTTTGCGTGTGCTTGTGTTGAATTTGTTTGCTTTGTTTTGTGTTTCTCTCAATCCATAATCATGAGTGACGCCAGCGTCGTGAGAGATGTTTGACAGACTGTAGTGTAGGTCTTTGCTTTTAAAAGATATTCATTTTGTCTCTGCCGTTGGTCGAAAACTGAGACAATATTACATGACTATAAAATAATTTAGCTTTTATTGTACACAGTAATTTAGTATACATTAAACCAAACAATAAAAATGTTTTCGAAATGTAATAACATTGCATTTGAATAATGGACACCTGAGATTACAAATAACACCACAAATTAAATTTGAAACCATTTTCAACAACATTTACTAAAAAAAACCCAACTAATAATAAAAAAATATTAAAGGACAAGTTCGGTATTTTAGACTTAAAGCCCTGTTTTCAGATTGTTTATGGTGAAATAGAATGGTTTTGACTGAAATTTCGACATTTGCGGCTGTCCTGAGAATTTTCGCGTGTTTGTGTTTCAGCTCAGACCTCTACAATGGGTTTAATGGTGCACTGGAACAATCCTTCCTAAAATGCATTAAACTTTCGTTTACAAAGACGTGAAACTCACCGAGTGGTCAGGGGTGTTCACTGATATGCTCACACAAAAATTGCTGCAAAAGATGCTTTCCAACAGCTGTTTTAGCATTCGTTGTTAACTTGTGGACCTATTTCCCCAAACGCCTCACACCCGTACATTCTTCCGCTTAGAGCTTGAATAATAAACACTCCAGCCCAGGTGGTGGCGCTAATCCGCCTTTGCCAATTGCAAGAATAGAAACAAAGTTCCCGGTGCGGAGTAATACCGTACCTCACAGGACATCTAATACAAGTCCATGGAGCTGGTAAAAACTACGATAAAACCTATTGGAATGCGTATTTTGGAGCGATTTTTGTGTGAGCATACCAGTGAACACCCCTGACCACTCGGTGAGTTTCACGTCTTTGTAAACGAAAGTTTAATGCATTTTAGGAAGGATTGTTCCAGTGCACCATTAAATCCATTATAGAGGTCTGAGCTGAAACACAAACACGCGAAAATTCTCAGGGCAGCCGAAAATGTCGAAATTTCAGTCAAAACCATTCTATTTCACCATAAACAATCTGAAAACAGGGCTTTAAGTCTAAAATACCGAACTTGTCCTTTAAATCATCCTTAAAACAAGATTAATTTATTTGAAAAGTACGTTTTCAGAGAAATATAACAACATTGAGTCACTTAATTCAAATACAGATCAGTGTATTTTTCTAGTTTTAAGTTAGGTTAGAAATAAAATTTGATATCTTAAAATTCATACTTTGATAGAAAGGTTATGTTCCAGATTTCCAGTGAACATTAAACGTTTCATGAGTTACTTTAAAATCTAAAGTTTAACCTTTTAACCAACATACTGTATATTACACACAAACGAGTAACAAATTATATTAATTTTTATCTTGCATGAGGTAGAGAGGTGAGGCTGTCAACATCTGTAGGTTGGTAATAAATGTCCCTGAGTACACCTAAAGGTTTAAAGAAATCATAATCCTTGCTGAGGGATTTGTGTGCCTGCACAGAGCCATCATTAATAACGGACTTAAAATACAAATGCTTGTACACACAGCAAAGACAAACCACAAATCTCTCAAACCCACAGTATAGGCCCTACCCACAAATGACAATTATTAACACTAAACTAGCACTTGTAGGTGAAGTCGTATCGTCAATGGAAACAGTCAGTGATGTTAAAAGATTGCTTTAATATTGTAATTGTGTCTAGATAGCAATAAGATTAAAATTTAGCATAAGTCTCAAACAGATATTTATTTTGAGAAAATGACCCAGAAGTCGCCATGTCTCCATATTTAAAGGGACAGTTCACCCAAAAATGAAAATTCTGTCATCATTTACTCACTCTCATGTTGTTGCAAACCTGTAAACATTTCTTTGTTCCGTTTTTTCAGGGGTGGCCATGTAAGACCCAATGATTTTATACTAGAAACATAATTTCTAAACATCTACAGAATTTGTAAATTACGAATTACTTTTAGACTGTGTGCTTGGCGCACAAACCATTTCCCCCACAGTTAAATAGGCAAAACTGGGAAAAATGGGTCCATTTCTGTTTATATTTTAACAGAATTGCATTACACTGCATATGAAGACTGTCTGAATGTTTTTGTCCAATGCACAAATGCTGTTTCCGAAGTTTACAAACATGAAATAAAGGATTTACTGCTAGACTAGTAGAGATGCACAGATAAGCTCTAACATGTTATAATAAATTATGCAACTGACGCAGGCACGCAAACTTCAGATTATCTCAAATTTATATCTGCACCAGAACCCTTAATTAAACTCCTTACCTTTAGTGTGGCTGACATATGATATGGTAAATATTGGTGAATGGCATCAAATTAACGTGATAATCACTCTGGGCAGCGCGGCGTCAAGTTAAACACATTTTACTTCAAAGTGCCTTGCCCAATAGGGGTGGCACTGGCCATAACTACACCCCTGAACATGAAGAAAGATATTTTGAGGAATTGTTGTAACCAAACTGATCAGAGGCCCCATTAACTAACATATGGCGCTTTTCCATTGTATAGTACCCCACGGTTGGGTTTGGGTCGGGTCAGCTTACTTTTGGGGCTTTTCCACTGGGTGCAGTACGTAGTACCCAATACTTTTTTTAGTATCACCTCGGTTGGGGTTCCAAGTGACCCGAGCTGATACCAAAACGTGACGCGAAAACACAGTAGATCACTGATTGGTCTGAAAGAATCTTCACTACCAGTGTCATCACTATAATGTAAAAGATTACCTTTACCTTCATGCTAGCTTGCGCTGTCTCAAGTAAACATGTTGTCATCTGTGCTCTAGCTACAAGTTCCCAAACTTCCTTTTAGCAATGAAGAACATCCACAGGTTGAGAATCAGGAACACCATAACAGTTTTTTCCAGACTTGCAGTTTGTGGCGCACAATCGCGACACGCACGTCCGCATATATGCTTAAATGCAAATGAAGCTCAGTGGAGCGCATTGACTGGCGCCATGGGTATTTGCACAGAAACTGTCATGTGAGACAGATGAAAAACGCAATGTGTAAACATATATTTGTGGTGGTCAATTTTAATTTTGTGGCAGACTGAGAAATAAATGAATGTATGGGAATGTACAACGATGCTCTCACTTGTATGATGTCACAGCAGTAGTCAGCGCAAATATAATGACACGCCTATAATCCCTCCCACTGCGAAGTGTTTCTAAACTTGATGGAAAAGCTAACCAAGCCAAAGTGAGGTGAGCTGACCCGACCTGACCCAAACCAAACCGTGGGGTACTATGCAATGTAAAAGCATCAATAGTATACTATGAAAGTCAATGGGGTCTATCATCAGTTTGGTTACAAACATTTCTCAAAATATCATTTTTAGGTGAACTATCCCTTTAAATAGGAAATCAAAAAAAATGTCACAAACTAAACTCAGATTAGCCAAATCTATACTCAAAGGTCAATATTACTACAAAATTTTAATATGAACACAAAAATCTACATTTTTTATATTTTAATTTTTTTCTCCTAAGAAAAATGTACATTTAATTTCTCATAAGCAATCTGCAAAAATGTCATCAAAGAAACTCGTCCATACTTGTCAAGGCAGCAAGAGAACTGGATAACTAGGTTTCTATACAAATAATGTGTCTGAGCACTCTTGCAGGCAACTTTGAATTTGAGGAATAAGCTTTAAGATATGAAAAATCTGTGGTTGAGTGGATTACCTGGTGTTTTCCTCTTATGTGATCTCCATAGGATTACATGCCAGGACAGACCAATACTGTATGTCAAGACGTCTATAAAAGAAGTGAATGTTTACAGATTTCAGTAAATGTTTCAAAGTATTTATTTACAAAGTCCACAAATAAGCAAAAAGGTCATTTGGAGGGTGAAAAAAAGTTTGTCTTTCTGATAAATGACCACATAAATAAAGACAGACAGTCTGTGTCATTAGGACCAGTGCTACTGGGAACACAGCCCAAGATGCACTTAGGAATAATTCACTCAAAAATAAAACTTCACGTTGTTCTAAACCTGTATGAGTTTCTTCATTCTGTTAAACACAAAATAAGATATTTTGATAAATGATGGCAAGCACACATTTGATGTTATCTATTGACTTTCATAGTGGGGAAAGCCCTAAGGAAGTCAGTGGGTCAGAACCATATTCTTTTCTTTTAAAAAATGAAAAACTAATACGGGTTTAGAATAACATGCAAGTAAATGATGACAGAACTTTAATTTTTGAATAGAAAAGGATGCTGAGATTTACATGTGTAAAATTTACATGAGTTAAGTTAAAGCTGCTTTGGTTTATAGAATAACAGGCTGCGTCCAAAAGCTTATTTGTTGCTTCGCAGTCTTATGAGGCAATGACTTCGGAGACAGCATTTGTGCATGAAGGTAGCTCTGGACAAAAACATTCAGACAGCCTTCACAGGCAGCGAAATGCAATTCTGTTAAAATATAAACAGAAAGGGGCCTATATTAAAGGAACAGTATGTAGGATTGTGGCCAAAACTGGTATTGCAATCACAAAACTTGTGGCTAAAACTGGTACTGCAATCACACAACTGGTGGCCAATACACAAAATGACAAAATAAACATCGGTTGAGGGCTGCAACTCCACTTTTTAAATGACAATATCCTGGCCAGACCACTGTTGTCAGTGATATAAGTATTTGAAATGAACATAATTTCCTAATGTCTAGTGACATATCAGGGCCATTTTATGATTAATTGATATAAATTTCTTACATACTGTTCCTTTAATGATCTAAGCGCATGGTCTAAAGTGCACAGCGCACAGTCTAAAAGGGTGTATATATATATATATTATATATGCCTTCTTTTTTAAGCAAAACATTCAATTACTTACCAGGTTAAAGGTATGGAAGAAACAAAGCTTTTCGAAGCTTTGAATCAATTGAACCAATTGCTTCGTAAAATGATTAAGTTTTTCGAAGCGTTCGAAACACCATACACGCTGGCGACACCTGCTGGTCAAAATAGTCTAAAAGCAGCAAGATATGTCCAAACATTTTACACTTTTTACAAATTAATATCAAGATTGTTCTAAAAATATTTTTTTAAGAAAAATAAATTATTTAATTTAATTAAGACATAATTAAAAGTGTATTCTGTGTTTTTTGTTTTATTTATGGCAAACAAATCATTAAAACGAACTCCTTTTTAATTATGCACATTTTTGTCATTAAATCTGTCTATAAACAAAAAGTAGACAAAATGGTAGTGTTATTAGTCAAAAGGATGAATGTTTTTGAAACTTTTACAATAAAACTGACCTGAGTTCACCTACACTGGTCATTTGTGATCAAGTGGTGAATCTTCGGATTTTCGAAACAGTTATGACATAATGAAGCCTCGTTTGCTAAAATAACGTGACTTTGGCCAGTTTGAAACAAGCTCCGAACCAATGATTCTAAACAAAAGATTCGTAAATGTTTCGAAGCCTCATGAAGCGTGCTTCGAAATCGCCCATCACTACTTACAGGTGAAGCAACTTTTTAACTCTTTACGCCTTCTGACATCTCAAAATCTGTCCTCATTTATGTCCAAGAGACTCAATAATAATCTTTTAAATTTCAATCCTACTTTTTCATATTTAAAAACGTTTGTGTGCTGCTGCGCATCCGTGTGTGATAAGCAAACGCGCATTGACGTACCGTTTATAAGCGCATTTTACTGATGCGCTCATTCAATAACAAAAACAGTATTGCGCACATGAACACCCATGGGTGCAAAATTGGGCGCAAATGCATTTGTTATTTAAAGGCGGAGTCCATGATGTTTGAAAGCCAATGTTGATATTTGAAATCACCTAAACAAACACGCCCCTACCCCAGTAGAATCTGGACCTTCTGTTGATAGACCCGCCCCACACATACGCAACCCGGCATTTGATTTGATTTGATTGGCTATAAGTGTGTTTTGGTAGTCGGCCCGTCTCCTTTTCCAAACCGTTTTTCAAACATTGTGGACTCCGCCTTTAAACAACGTGACGCTAAAAGTGAAAGTGATAACTGCGCCAGTTTGAAACTAGGAAAAAACACTTGCGTTGCGCATTGCGCTGCATTGCACCAGATTTATCATAGGAATCAAAGTGTCTTTATGATAAATAATCAAATATTTGAAAACTACAATACTAATTTCTCCCTAGAAATACAATCAAAGTTGTAAAAAGAGAAATATAACTTAATTTACACAAAAACTGTGCTCCAACCACTTTCTTGGCCGCCATTTTATTTTTTCAAACTCGGCCAATCACATTCTCCGCGCACAGATACATAGAATTGTGCAAAGGATACATCCATGCTGCCTTCAAAAATCGACCTGATGAAGGTATCTAAGGAGACACGAAGTAAAGGAAACTTTGGATTCTGCCATGCTTGATGCCAGGGGTGGGGAACCCTGGTCCTGGAGGGCCACTGTCCTGCAGAGTTTTGTTCCAACCCTAATTAAACACACCTGAAAAATCTAATTCAAGTCTTCAGGATTACTTGGAAATGAAATTCAGGTGTGTTTGGTTAGGGTTGGAACTAAACTCTGTGTGTTTGGTTAGGGTTGGAACTAAACTTTGCAGGACAGTGGCCCTCCAGGACCCAGGGTTCCCCACTCCTGCTTGATGCCTTCCTGCCTTAGCTTTTGGACGCAGCCATAGAAAACACCAGAAAAAAAGTATTATCTCAAAGTTAATCCTGGACAGCAATAAGAATAAATGGAAAGAAAATATTATAGACTAGGGTTAACATGAACTCAAACATCTCTCAACCCAAAACCATTTTATTTTAGCTACAGTATACAACTAAGCTACATTTCAATTATTATTTTATTTCTGTTGACATATTTTGACATTATTTCCTTTGAATTAACCGAGCAATGACCTTCTGACTTGCATCTGTTTCTTTTTTTTGTCTCACTTTTGTTTCTTGTATCAACTTTGCTTGCCAGAGAAAATGGAAACAGAAAGGCACAAACTGAGCCTCTCAGTGTTCAGAATTTTAGAAATGTAAGTGCCATGGAAAAGACTGAAAGCTCTATAATATTTAGTTTGATGTCTGTGTATGCACAAATTTTGCGATTTTAAATCAATCGCTCCAAGACTTTGGAACAAGTTGCCCATTTCTATTAGACTGGCTCCCTCTGTGGCAATTTTCAAGTCAAGATTAAAAACATACTTGTTTGATAAAGCTTTTATATCTGGTTGAGGTACTTTCTTTTATCTTTGTTTGATATTTTTTTATATTTTATTTTATATATTTTTAATCAGGGGCGTCAGTTTGTGTTGAAAAGTGGTGGGGACAAAAGATCAGATGAAAAAACATTACAGCAGGACGGGAAAAATAAAAAATATTGAATAACTGCGCATCAAAAATTGGCATAGCGTAGGCTAAAAATACTCAGCATAAAACCCTCAACAATGTCGACTGCACATGTAACAGTCCCTACAACACCAGCTCAACCGAACAGTGCCAAAGCACCATAATGCATAAAACAGCAGCACGTAAAGTCAATGATTACAATGAAATTCATTACATATTTAAAAGAAAACACACAAAAGCACACAACGCAAAATGTGTCCCTGGACCACAAAACCAGTCATACACTGCAAGAAATGATTTTTAAGAAAAAATTTAGTATTTTTGTCTTGTTTTCAGTAAAAAATATCTAAAAAAATCTTACATTAAGATGCTTTTTCTAAAAGACCAAAAATATCAAATTTAAGTGATTTTGTGTATTTAACAGTCTGAAAATGGGGTAAGCAAAAAATCTTCAACATTTTTCTTAAACCATAATTTCAAGAAAAATTTGCTTACCCCATTGGCACATATTCTCGCTTGTTTTATGCTCAAAATCACTTAAATTGTATATTTTTTGTCTAAAAACTAGACTTATTTTCTTAGGTCAGTTTGTTCATTAAAAGAAAGCATCTTGATTTAAGAATTTTTTTATATTTCTGCTGAAAACAAGACAAAAATACTAAGTAAGAAAGTTATTTTTGCAGTGTAAGTCGCACAGGTATTGCTTGATTTTTCAGAACATTTTAACCAAATGCTTTCAAAAAGTGGTGGGGACATGTCCCCAGCGTCCCCAGTGTAAATGACACCTATGATTTTTATTATTTATCATTAGTATTTTATACATTATGATTGATGTGTTTTACTTTATTTTAGTATTTTATCTTTTATTGTGCAAGTGTTTGGTGTATCTGTTGTAAAGCACATTGGTCAACCTGTGTTGGAGAAATGGTGCTGTATAAATAAATTTGACATTGACATTTCTGTGAGCTGTGCACACTGTGCCCCCTTAAAAAAAGTGTAATCACTGATTTCACTTTAAATTGCACTTCAACCTCAGTCTGAAATTAAAAATATCAATAATCTTTGCATTATGTATGGATGATTTTACACTGCAAATCTTGATGCTCAATTTCAACTTGTTGCCAGTATCCAATTTTTTGACGACCCGCTTACATAATCTTTTAAAAGAGACTCGTATCTGATATCTGCATGTACACTAAACACTTTTTGCAAAACAATTAAAGGTAGTAGGGATGTGCATCTCCATAACTGAGTCTGATGCGATATGCATCTTGATGCATATAGCATACAATGCAATACATTAAAGATACATATGAAGCAGTGGCGGTACATTCACACAGGGCGTAAGCGTTGACGCTTCCCATTCACTTTTAATGGGTGACGTCAAGCGTTGGCGAACTGAATTGTGGATCCGTCGGCGCGTTGAACATTTCTCAACTTTTCAAGCAGCAACGTGTGCGTCAGCCAATCATATCGCCTTACGCAAATAACCTAGGCAGAGCCAGCCAATTACGTTTATGGAAGACCGGAGCTTGTGTTGCGGCCACAGTGATTGGCTGTTGGCCATGCTTCAGACAAGCCTTCTGTTAACCGTTTAACGCTTACGCCCCGTGTGAATGTACCGTTACATTGCGATGCACTGCGGTCCAATTTCATGCTTTGCAATTTAATATGGTAGAGATAGTTTCCACACATTGGATTTGTGCATGTGCATCTGAACCATAGTAAGACCACTTAAAGACTGCACTGTAAAAAAATCTTTGCTGCCTTCGTTTTTTTAATCAACTCAAATTTACAAGTCATCTTACTATTTTTTATCTTGACTAAAGATGAGTTGTTTTAACTTATACAATGTTGACCTATTTTAAATATTTTTTATAAGTTGTAGCAACTCATCTCTAGTGAATATAAATAATAGTAATTTAAAATGACTTGTAAATCTGAGTTGATTAAAAAAATCCAATCTGTGCCACTTGATGGGAAAAAATTGAGTCACTAAAACTTTAAGGAGACACTTGTTAGGTTTCAGGATTTTTTCTCTGGAGAAACATCTGAGTAGCAAAATACTCTGTAATGTCCCGTCTAGGAAAAATGATTGAGATATTACTTTGTGGTTTTCTTTTCTAGGGGTCAACGCAATGAAAAGCCTGTCACTGATGTCTTCAGGCAAACTGGGGACGGAGTCTTTGTGTGTAAGTATGTATAAATCAAGCCTCAATGTTGGTTTAATTACAGGCTCGGCATGAGACAATGGTCTTCATCAGAGGGAGTGAACTAGCTGGGATCAGTCAGGGTTGGACGCCACAATCAATAGATGTTGTTGCCAAGCTGTTGGGCTTACCCGTGACCTCAGGGGTTTTCCTTTCCTATCTTTCTATTTGCCTCATTCCCTTACTTTAAATCATGCCTGTCTTCACTCAGGGATTTTCCTTATGTCACTCAATGCCCTGTTGATCATCTGATTTCTCTCTAATCACAATCAGATGGAGGCGGTTGCGTTCAACATCGAGGCCCTCTTAACAAAATGCTATGCGTTGAACGTAAGGCAACCAACCTAAGGCATGTCTAGTTTAGGCTTGTTTTCAAGTTGATCCAAGATGGTGTTTTGTTGGTTTGGCATATGGTTTTCATAACCGAAATAGTTGAAAAGTACCCAAAACCTCTCCAAAACAACAAAACAGACCAATTTAACCATCTTGCTAACCATCTTAAGCTGGTTTAGTCTGTTTTTTTCAGTAGACGGAAAACATTGAGGGAATGAAGCGATACGTTTAAGCGAACCTTCAACATCAAAAAGAAGTCTTGATTATGATTACACATGAAGACTTTGTTCCAATGTTAGACGATCGTAGTGATCTGGATTGTGTTAGTTGCAATAATGTTGATATTTTCCAATAGCAGAGATATTTGTTTAGTGTAGTGTATAAATTTTTGTGCAATGTTTGTTGATGTGCCGTGATATAATGCAGATATTTGAGGGACTGACCCACTGTTAACCCTTCAAAGAGCATGCATTAAACATTTACCATCGCCTGCATGACTTGTAAGTGCCTCAACGGTGACAACATCCAGAGACCTCACAACTCAGTAGAGTAAATACAGGAATAGTCCTGTCTTTAAGATGAAAGAGCCAATTGCATTTTTGGTGTGTACACATGGATCGGCCCAAATTTTTTATTTTATTTTATTTATTTTTTGCATGATTTGTACTCCAGAAGCATAATTTATATTACCATTGTTGCCAGATTGGATTGCTGATTTGACATATGTTATTGAAACTTAATCTTGACAAACAGTTTTGGAGATTTCAGTCTTTCCCCATTTAAGCAGATCGGAGCTGCAATTGAACGCCATCTGCCTAGATAGAAAATATAGCAGCCTGGGGGCTTTGCCAAAAATGGCTGCCAAATGAACTGACTTCCCATGTATAAATCCAGAATTTATTGTATCTATACTCAATGAAATTGCTTTTGAAAATGATGAAGTGTGACCATCCCATTTTTTCCGTTTTGTTCCCAATCTCCCTTCCGTTAAAAAGGATTTCATGACAGTTCATATCTTACCATACAATATCTGTGGTGGCAATGTTTATGGAAGAACTCCAGTTGAGAAATTGCTTTTGAATTGCAAAGTACCTCGAAATGTCTCTGTTTCGCACGAGGGAAATGCTCTGTGCACCAGAGTGGAAAACAAGAGTGAAAATCTTTGACTTGAGATCTCTTATTTCGCCTTTCTAGCCCTCCTCACACTTTTGTGATCTCGCGCAGGATGGTTTCACAGTCAGAAATAATTAGCCCCGGTAATTACACGGTGCTCCGTGACTAAGTTGTGTTTAGGGATATAATGACACAGTCAAAGCTCCGGCGAATGCCTTTGTTGTTTGACAATTAACCGTATCTCTGCACCCGTTTTTGAAAGGGGTGTGAGAAGAATGATAAAAAATGACTTTGGGGCACTAAAAGGTCAGTTATGAGACACTCGTGATCGATCCTGACCAATCCCATGCATGCGTTGATGACGGTAAGGTTCAGGCAACCTGGTTTTAATTGCGTCTCACGTGTTGTAGTGGGAGGACACATGCTTGAAGATCGTGTGGGATTGCCCTGCCCTTCTAACACTTAATTTGGCTTGAACTTTGTTTGACACCACAAATCCAGATTCCTTCCCAGTCTCAGAAATTCTGTTTAAAACCACACTTGATTGCTAACAACATTTTTGCATCCCATTATGGTTGTCTGTCTGTGTCTGGCTGTTAAAATGTATGCTTCTTTACTGCTTGTCAATTAGGACATCTTCCCACGAGTTTGATTTCAAACTGTTAGTATGCTACCACATAGTGTACATTTGGGATAGACTGCAGAACATTTGCATTATAAATATGCATAATCCTGTCTCGTTCTCTGCAGATGCATTGCAAGAGATGCCAAAATACAAGCAAAGCATTTTTTAATCAGGCAAGAAGTTATGATACATGCAAATTATGGGTCATAAATAGTGGTTTACTTATAAAACGAGAAACGGACTGTTAGTTCATAGTCTCAGAGTTCATGTACTATAACAAACCACAGACTCGGGTGATGTTTTCAGTTCATAAACTGAACTTTCACACCAACCAACTGATCTCTAACACAGAATGTTATTGAGTTCATGCCTTTAGTTTCTAAATATATCAAGAATGATGACAACAAACCCCTGCATTCATGCAAAAACCTCCAAAATAAAAGTGTTGACTAAATTTAATATCAAATACTATTCAATCAGAATAAAGACATATTGGTATCATACATCTGAAACGGCATGTTTTATTTATTTAAGTTTTAATAAATGACTTATTTAATTGTGTCATTAATGCATTTTGCACAACAACTGCATTATGCTATAAAACTCATGTAATTTTAAATCCATAAAGTATATAAACAATGAAAATGACATGAGCTATAGCCACGTGATTGATTTTAATTTTCAACAATCATTTAAAAAAAGTAAATAAAATTATTAGAGGAACGCATTATTGCATCAAATTTGACCTCATATGTGAACATGTGTGATTTCACGCCCCGTGAACTCTGGCGAACTTTAGCGTTGTACCAATAAGAATCTAGAAACCTACTAATGACGTCAAGACTGTCACATTTTAAACCATACATTTTCTACACAGTTGAGGTTAAAGGGGCGGTGAATTTGTCGATTTTATTGTTTTATACTGTTGTCTGAGGTCTACTTATGATGTTTGCGTGGTTTTTACATTCAAAAACATAAAAAACGATAGGTAATAGGCTATTTTGTAACATGGATTTGTGGCTCTCTGGAGAAATGGTTCGTTTGAAGGGGCGGGCCGCATTGAAAACCTGGACTTAAACACCGCTGCTATGATTGGACAGCTTCATTCCCCATCATTACATGTGGGGAAATGTTATAAAAACATTAATGTGTGAAAATAGCAGCCAAACACATATATGTTTGAGCCACAAAAGATTCTGGGTGCTAAAGATGATACACATAAATGACAACACATATAGTAAAGTAGAAACAAAACTTAAACTCGACGTGACTCTTCAAAAACAACCTTTATCCACGCATTCCTAATGTTATTTTCCGAGCCTCCGAATTAAAGTATTCAGCTTCTGTGTTGTTCCCACGCGGTTCTTCCACAACCCAAGACTTCGTTACCATGGGTCTATCATAACAGATCACCGCGTCAAAATAAAAGTCTATCACAAAAAATTTATTTAAAAGTCATTTTGGTTACATTTGGCAATCTTAAAAGACATCTTTACTGATTGAGACACACGTGTGTCACACGAAGCTGTGGGCGGGGCTACAAAAGTGGTCATTGTTTTTGGCTATGGGGAGATGCTTCAATTCTACTTTGACGACATATTTCTCAGAATTCCACACTTTGGTTGTAAAACTGGCTTGGTGCCAAAAACTGTTACATTTCAGTAGCACGGACGTTTTCAGTTCTGAAACTTGCAGGATTTTACGTTTTAATTTTCTCAGATAGCAAAATGCAGCAGCAACAGCAAATAGCTTGTGAGAGTGCTCAGATGCTAATGACGTCTGCTGCCAGAATAAAGTAATGTAACACGACCAAAACGGTGAAAATCTCGAAAAGTGACAAGGATGCAGCACAAAATGTATAATATTGTGCATATTAAACGGATTAAAAGTCAAATAACAGATTAATGGATGATTCTTTGATTTTGAGGTTGCATGCAAAATCCATTTGGCTACAAAAAAAAAACAAGGGGGCACGTGCCCCCTCAGTTTGAATGGGCATGATGCCTCTGATTAAACTCAAACTTCGATGCTCCGTTAGACTTTAGTCTGGATTTCGCAGACAGGGTTATAAATGTCAAACTACATGTGCTTAGGTTTAATAAAAGGGAAATAAATTCAAGCACTTGTGTTAAACCTCATCAAAAGATCAATAAAGACCCCCCCAAAAAAAATATTCATATAGTACTTTACTCTGAAATATTTGGGGTCAAGGACTTTTTAAACCCCTGTGTTTGAACATAAATGATATAAATCATGCCGCTTAATCAAACACTTATTGTACTTAGATAGCAACTTCATGGTGACTAGTGCCTTGCTCTGAAAGGGAGGGTTAACCACCTAGTAAGTAAACAAATTAAGTAACCACCTAGTAACCGCACAAAACAAATTACCATTGCTGTGCCAAGTTTTTATAAAAGGAAAGAAAAAGTAAATGTTGCAACATCGATAATTGAGATCAAGTATGTCTCTGCATAGCACATTAAAAGGCATGCAGGTTTACACCTGCCTATAAACCATGTAGCTAGATGAGGGTGACTTTTATTTAAAGCAGCGCTTCAGGCACAGAGCTCTACTGAGCTTAGTAATCTCAAAATCGGTGTCATCATTTGAACGGTCTGTTAACGTCTAGACTGCACATTTATTCTGCGTGTTACTCACTTGACATTTCTGTTAATGTTACATTTTTGCTTATTTTAATGTGATTGAAGAGAAGAGACTGACAAATATGAATTTGCTTTTTAATCTCTGTGACAGCATCATTTTATCATTTGTCTTTGAAAGTAAAAATCTGTTACTAAATCAAGTAGAATATTTAGATGCTTTCACATTAGAGATCTTGGCTTGATTTCTATTTAAATAAGCGAAAGATTTCCCCAGCACAACATGACATAATCTGTCAACTTTTGTAATTTGCGCCCTGATCAAACCTTCTTGTGTCATGGTCCTGCACATCGTCTTTTTTGTAACCAAGTGAACGGTGCGCACCTGAGCCAAATGTGAAAACCGGACATCAAAAAGTAAAAAAAAAGCTAAAAGCTAAACTCTGTAGTGCTCCGACCCTCCAGGGTAAGATTTGAATAGCCCTGTTGTATGGTGTAAGTTGCTCTTGCATTATTTTGTACATTTAGAGGAAATTTTTGTAGTTTTTTGATGAATCATGATTTTGTTCATGAAAATGTACGTACACACAATTTACGTGCAAATTTGTGCGTTGGCATTCTTTGTGAATGAGACCAAATTTTTTAGTTTAAGTATCCTAAATTAAGTACAGATTGAATTTTATGCATAAAAAAAAGAGTGAAGAACCTTTATAGGCGGTTTCATCAGACGCATGTGCATTGTGGTTACGCGTCTGGGCGGAGCTTAACTTCTGGTCTCTGTTTGTTTAATGGTCTGACTAGTGGCTAAACTTAACTCTGGAACAAATACCTCATCGAAAATTACACGTTTTGGTTCCATACAGACGAGGGGAGACGGCGATCACTGCTATGTGACGGAAGGTTTGGCAGCCGATCTGTAGTAAACATTGTATATGTTATATAGTAAAAATGTTACACAGTAACATCAGCTCAGTGTAGTTTTTGATATGATTTTAATCTACTTGTTGTTTATGTTGCTTGTTATCAGAAATTAACTTCTCTAAAATGACTCTGTTGTTATGGAGTCTTTTACCGGAAGTTGTGCTTTTTCCTAGCCTGGCTAACACCAGACCAGTCTCATAGAGAATGAGACGTGGTCTGGGAACCACATGCTCGTTTTCTCGTATTTGAGGCATGGTTTACGAATGCCCAGAGTTGTTTATTGGGCGCTACGAATGTCTATCAAATGCAGAGGTGGGTAGAGTACCCAAAATCTGTACTCAAGGAAAAGTATCAAATCTAATTATTTACAGTCTTGTTCAAAATAATAGCAGTACAATGTGACTAACCAGAATAATCAAGGTTTTTAGTATATTTTTATTGCTACGTGGCAAACAAGTTACCAGTAGGTTCAGTAGATTCTCAGAAAACAAACAAGACCCAGCATTCATGATATGCACGCTCTTAAGGCTGTGCAATTGGGGTATTAGTTGAAAGGGGTGTGTTCAAAAAAATAGCAGTGTCTACCTTTGACTGTACAAACTCAAAACTATTTTGTACAAACATTTTTTTTTCTGGGATTTAGCAATCCTGTGAATCACTAAACTAATATTTAGTTGTATGACCACAGTTTTTTAAAACTGCTTGACATCTGTGTGGCATGGAGTCAACCAACTTGTGGCACCTCTCAGCTGTTATTCCACTCCATGATTCTTTAACAACATTCCACAATTCATTATCATTTCTTGGTTTTGCTTCAGAAACAGCATTTTTGATATCACCCCACAAGTTCTCAATTGGATTAAGGTCTGGAGATTGGGCTGGCCACTCCATAACATTAACTTTGTTGGTTTGGAACCAAGACTTTGCCCGTTTACTAGTGTGTTTTGGGTCATTGTCTTGTTGAAACAACCATTTCAAGGGCATGTCCTCTTCAGCATAGGGCAACATGACCTCTTCAAGTATTTTAACATATGCAAACTGATCCATGATCCCTGGTATGTGATAAATAGGCCCAACACCATAGTAGGAGAAACATGCCCATATCATGATGCTTGCACCTCCATGCTTCACTGTCTTCACTGTGTACTGTGGCTTGAATTCAGAGTTTGGGGGTCGTCTCACAAACTGCCTGTGGCCCTTGGACCCAAAAAGAACAATTTTACTCTCATCAGTCCACAAAATGTTCCTCCATTTCTCTTTAGGCCAGTTGATGTGTTCTTTGGCAAATTGTAACCTCTTCTGCACATGCCTTTTTTTAACAGAGGGACTTTGCAGGGGATTCTTGAAAATAGATTAGCTTCACACAGACGTCTTCTAACTGTCACAGTACTTACAGGTAACTCCAGACTGTCTTTGATCATCCTGGAGGTGATCATTGGCTGAGCCTTTGCCATTCTGGTTATTCTTCTATCCATTTTGATGGTTGTCTTCCGTTTTCTTCCACGTCTCTCTGGTTTTGCTCTCCATTTTAAGGCATTGGAGATCATTTTAGCTGAACAGCTTATCATTTTTTGCACCTCTTTATAGGTTTTCCCCTCTCCAATCAACTTTTTAATCAAAGTACGCTGTTCTTCTGAACAATGTCTTGAACGAACCATTTTCCTCAGCTTTCAAATGCATGTTCAACAAGTGTTGGCTTCATCCTTAAATAGGGGCCACCTGATTCACACCTGTTTCTTCACAAAATTGATGACCTCAGTGATTGAATGCCACACTGCTATTTTTTTGAACACACCCCTTTCAACTAATTCAACTAATTGCCCAATTGCACAGCCTTAAGAGCGTGCATATCATGAATGCTGGGTCTCATTTGTTTTCTGAGAATCTACTGAACCTACTGGTAACTTGTTTGCCACGTAGCAATAAAAAATATACTAAAAACCTTGATTATTCTGGTTAGTCACATTGTACTGCTTAGACCCCGAAGCCGCCGCCAGGCGCCGCCATTTGCACCATTTAGAAGTTCAGCCGCCATCAGCCAATAATTTCCTAAGCCAAATTGAGCCGCCAGCTGATAAAGTTTGGCTGAGCCGGCTAGAATTATTTGCAATCAAATAATAATTCTATCAAATAAAGACATACACACACGAAATATATAAACAATACACGAGATCTATTTTCCGATTGGTTTCATAACAGCACAGTCTTGTGCTCGCTCGTTGCTACAATACACCGGGTTGCAACCTGTGGAGGTCGCATATGCAGGCTGCATACGTCATCAAGCCTGGTTTATTTAAGTTAACTGAGCATTACATTCACAAGCCATACGCATATTACAACAATTTACGATTAACTTATAATAAGAATAAACTTTATAATTGTTGATATTTTGAAATAAGACAGTGTTGATGACGTAGGCAGCGTAAAATGCGACCTCCGGAGGCTGCAGTCTTCGGATTGGGAAATTAAAATTGCTCGTTTTCTGTACAGAAGAAGCGATGCATTAGTAACGTGCGCGTCACAACAATGCATTTCAAAAATAGACCGTGTTATTTTTAATTTTGACCAATGCGCGCGACCAGCATCCACACAGGAAAAAGCTGCGGGTAAAATAACGTTTGTATGTCTGTTTCAGGGTGCTGTATGCAGCATGTTCATTTTTACTTTAATTTTGTATTGTAACAGCGATTTGGAATCGGTGAAGTCAAATATAGACGCGTTTCTTATAAGAGCCGCTTCTGGGAAGTCCGTGGCTGTATAACATTGACTAGAGTGGTCGCAATCCGGTCCGGTAGCGCCACACACGCATAATTCCGCGAATGAGAGCACTAAGTAAAAGCAACAGAAAGTTTCTTTCTATCGGTCTCCCATGCTGCTTGAACCCCAGAAGTAAAGAGACTTTTATAAAGCTTGCCAGTAAAATCCATATCACACCAGCAATGACAAGGTAAGCTAACGTTGCTATGGTTACAGTCCAGATACATAATAGATTGCTAGGCTATTTATCTACAGTTTTATTACAAACAGCAACCAAAACTACAACGTAAAATTAGTGTAGACTTTTAAACATCAATGTTAAAAGTTTTTACCAACCTTTGTATGGGAACCTATATTCATTCATTCATTCAACCCAGTGCATGCCAGGTTTGTGCTGTGAATCTGAATTAAAAGTGAATTAAAGAATAGAAATGAAAAGAGGTTGCGTGTTTTGCCATGTTATTAGTCTATAGGTAGCATTATAGTGGGCTCTAGCTCTATTGTTTTTGGTTATGTGATTGTGTACCATAATTTACCATACTTTTACCAGATCATTTGTCTATGTTTATAATTCTGACAGTGATTGTTATTGTATTTTGCCATAAGTCTTCACTGTGCCTATTCAAAGCTCGAGGGCCAACACATAACTTCTAGATTTATGCAGCAATAAACTACATTTTAACATTTTATAATGCCTAGTCATACTTCTGTTATTTTGATTAAAGTAACTCAAAAGTAACGTAACTCATTACAGTTCAGAGACAGTAATATTGTAATGTGACTAATTACTTTCAAATTACAGTAATTTGTAATATATAATGTATTACACTTTGTAAGTAATTTTCCCAACACTGTTAATCAGTATAACGTAGACATCTGTAGACATGTGGCAGTTTTAGCCATTTGCAGCTATGAAAAGTTTGGCGGCTGCAGCAGCCATTTAGGTTTCGGCTGAGCCGGCTAGCCAGCCAATAACTTCATCAGCCAGCCATTATTCTCAAAACAAATGGCTTCGGGGTCTAGTACTGCTATTGTTTTGAACAAGACTGTACTTGAGTAAGAGTAAAAAAGTATTAGATGAAAAAACTACTCAAGTAGTTAGTTACTCGTTACTTCCGATCTGATAGAGAAGTAGCGCAAAAGCACTGCTTTTCAGACTACTTGGAGGGTTTTCACAAACCTCTCCTTAAAAGTCTCATTGTTCTGCTTATATACAAGTAAAGCAGCCTATCTCAGTCCTGCAATGGGTACATTAACATAAACTAGGTTTTGTCATCACTTGCACAAGAGTGCATATGGCAAAAAACTCGGACAGTGTGTCACATCATAGTGTTCAAATAGACATTCTGCGACACTTACCACTTCAGGTTGGATCTTGAATTCCTGTACGCTGAGATGTCAGCTCGTTTATTGAACAAAGTATGCATCGCATTATGAAACTTTTCTTTTCCTCTAGTGAAAACATAGACCGAACTTGAAGCCATGCATGATCTGCCTCCGATATCTCGCACAAAGCACACGCGCCCTCATCTGCTTCTCCTATCATCTACACGCGGTCGCGCGATAAAGAGTGACGCAGCATGTCTCGCGAAACTTTCAAACACGCCCTATAAAGTTTAAAAAATATATATATTCATTAATTGTTACCATTTGACAGTAGCACAGTAACGCCGCCAAATGTAGCGAAGTAAAAGTAAAGTTTTTTCACTAGAAATGTACTTGAGTAAGAGTAAAAAGTATCCTTAAAATGACTCTAAAAGTACTAGTTACCCAAAAAATGTACTCAAGTAAATGTAACGAAGTAAATGTAATTCGTTACTACCCACCTCTGATTAAATGCGTCTGTACGTAGCTCATAGCCAATCGTTTCAATTATACCAGGTGACGTATGCAGAGCAAATGACAACGTACCGGCATAATTACAATATAATATTAATAAATACCACTTACCATTTTTAAGTTAAATGGACTTTGTCAATGACTTTTGCCAAAGCCTGGTGGTAGCAGGGCAAAAACATTCTTCTTGGATTTGAAATTGTTAATGCCAAAAGTTACTCTTTTTTTTAATAACCTTGCTTTCAAAACTACTTAGAACACTGGCTATTTCTCAATGTCAAGGAAGGATCCTTGGAAGCCTCAAGCCAGAATTTCGAGGATGCTCCGTCATCAACATCCGTCGAAGGACTGTTTCAAAGTCTGAGTCCTTGGTTCGAAAAATATTCCATATACAGGAAAAGGCGGTCGAGCTGATGGGCCTGGATCAGGGTTCTGTAACATGCTCTTCATTTTACCGTCTCGCTGAGGAGATGGTGGATAACTTTCTCTTCAGACATCAAACATTCAGCCTTCATCGTATATCTATGAGTTCCTCTGCTCCAGATTTAAAAGATTGATGTTGTACTTTTTGTGCCTTTTTTAGTTCACCACATGAAGCTGAACGGCTGTTGATAAATCAGGGCTTGTACAACCAGACTTAATGTTTCTGGCTTCTTTTACTCTGTGTGTACTGGTTTGGCTATACTGATTAGGGTTTTCTACTGGGTTTTGTCAACAAATATAGTGAAACATGTCAAAACAGACTTGTGAGAATATTTTACAGTAGGTGGTCCTCACAAGTTAAAAACAAGCTCATAAATGGGCCAAGTCAACAGATTTGTGTGAGGTTTTAGGATTATTAAATATCATGAGATTGGTATGAGAATAACAAGGTCTATAACAAGATGTCTTTATATGTCATGAAGTGTATGCCTGTTTCCTAGGTTCGAATCTATGACCGTTTGTGCTCCCAATGCAATGCTCTGCCACTAAACTATACACATGTGCATGTATCCTTTGGGGACAAATTGCTAAATCTGACAAAAGGTTCATTCTTTCCAATATACACTCTTAAAAATAAAGTCACTGCAATGCCATAGAAGAACTATGTTTGGTTCCTCAAAGAACCATTCAGCCAAAGGTTCTTTGAAGAACCATCTTTCATACGTTTTTGAAAGTCAAATGTCTCTCCCCATTTATGCTTAATTTTGATTGGCCAGTCGTGACATTTGTAAGTTTGCTATTCCCAGATAACAACCATTTAAACCCAATAACACATGGTAACCTGGATGCTGACGGCGAAGAAAAAAAAAGATTAAAAAAGCCTATATCTCTGCATCAGAACATCGTGGAGACATAAGGGTTGGATCGTTTCACCTGTGGCTTGGAGTATAATTACTAGTGGATGCCAATAAAGGGTATAAATTGACATCACTTTTCCCTATCAACCGTTTAGCAGGACCTGTATCTCTGCATCAGAACAGCGTAGAGGCAAAGGGGTTGGCTCGTTTTATTCGTGGCTTGGGGTATAATTGTTCTTAGATGACTTGTGGGTCCGTGTTTTGCCACGGCAAGCACCACTTCACATTTTCTTCAGATCTATTTGTTATTAGTATTTATTACGAAATAACCCCCTTCAGTGTGATCAGGATCACAATTGTATCTTGTATCACATTCTGCCTGAACATAATCCTTTACTTGGCTAAACCACGTGTAAAACATTACCAATTTGAACAGAGACAACAACCGTTTATTCAGCCATTCATTCTGCTAAGACAAAATAAACGGCCACCTATTACTTCCTTTCTATTTCTTCATCTTGAATAAATAGTTGAACCAAAATTTTGTCAGAAATTTACGAACTCTTATGCTTATCCAAACCCCAACCCTGCATGTTGTCGATTTTCTGTGGAATACAAAAGAAAACATTTTAAATCTTCACACAGCTACTTTTAAAAACAATGGCAGGTCGTAGTGACCGTGACCATAACCTTTTAAAAAAGTTAGTAGTAGTTAATAATCTTGTGTGCCGTTTGCCAAGTCTGAAGATACTTTATATGTTGACTTTGTGCGTAAAGCAGAAAGAAAATGAATCATATCATAAAGACAGGTAAGCATGTTTCTACTTTCTGGACAGATCACATTAGGAACACTAGATATTCCTTGTATAAACTGCATTGCACTATTTAAAACTATTAGTGTCTTTTATCACCGGCCTGATGTGTCCACAGTGGGCTATTCATCCGAGGTTATATTCCAGCCAAAATCTACTTCACTCTCTACTATTGCTCTGGGTTCTATATCCGAATCTTGATTTCTTAACATCTTTCGTCTAAAGTCACTGTATATTACAAGCTATGCTAGATGAGTATTGACATCTGCTTGCGAGCTGCACTTACAGACAGCTCCATTCAAAAGAGACTGCAGTATCCAATAAAAGCCTCCTTTTATTGGTGGGATATAGTTATCCTGATCAGCAGATCCCAGCTTAATCTCTCACCGAAAGTCAGTGACATTTTTAAAGCTGCTTTTTGCAAAAGCCCCGCTCTGCTAGGGATCGCTTTACACCGTTTGACATTTCCGCAGTGTTTGAAACGCTCCACGTGTCAGATGGGGATGGAAGTGCAAAACTTAAGCTGATGTTCATCTCCTGACCAAGGCAGCGGTCGTCGCAGGGAGAAAACACTCAGGGTGACGCATTACAACCCGTCACTTGTTTAGGAGCTGACATTTCAAGAGTGCTGAAAACTGAGCTCTTTTTGTCCAGCGGATGTGTGATAACTACCTACAGTCCTTCACGTCTCTTGCCAACAGCTGCTATTAGGACCTATGAGTCATTCATAGATTTGACATTATTGAAGTTTGACCTTTTATGATGTCACACATCTGATCGTCTTTAATTAAGAACAGTGAAGGAAATACACAAAACCTACGAGGTACAGACACTAAGAGGAATATACTTTCATTACTTCTAGTGCAAGTCTCACTTGGCCTTCAAGAAACAATTTTGGAAGATTTGATGTGAAAGTAGATCATGTAGATACGCTTTCTATTTCATAAGAAATAGCACAGCACAGTATAAAAAGATTCAAGTTAAGGATTAACTTTAAAAATTTAAGCCTAAAGTTCTTGTTCTGACATTTCATACTGATAAACAAAAGATAACTGTCCATACAATAGGTGCAATGTGGGAATTTAGTGGCATTCACAGCCCCCCTCCTCCTTTTCAAAACGCATAAAGAAGCTACGTTAACCTCGACATGACAAACATACGTATCTTCATCCGAGACAATGTAGCAACTAAACTCGCTCTTTAGGACTACATCTCCATTTAGCACTACTGTAGAAAAATGGCTTTTAAAATGGTGACTTCCGTGTAAGGGGGCCCATGATGTATGTAGATAAAAATGTCTCATTCTAAGGCAATAAAAACAATACAGTTCATTTTGAAGGGTCTTTATAGACTACTGATAATATAGTTATGTACTGTATATTATATTGCATTTCTGTCAAGAGGTCCTTTTTAAACTCCCACGATGCACATTTAAGTTTAATAGGCACTTGAAAATGTATTTCAGTAAGCAAAAAGTAAAAATACCTATCGGTGTCTTCTACTGATAATCATTCCTGTTAGATATCTGGCCACTAATTGAGAGCCGGTCATAGAGACAAACTACTACACAGTGATAATAAAATAAGATTAACGTTGGCATATTCGTAAAGTATTTCTTCTTGTTTTTTTTTTCCCATCGATGTCTTAAATCTAATGTATCACCTAACATCAGTGCTTTCAGCAGGCTTTGTAAATGTCAGTATCATTCAGTAAAGTTATGACTATGAGCTTCGGTTCATCCAACCAGTCGGGTTACTGAGATGTTTTCTCGTAATGATCTTTTTATGAGCGTAATTTCATCCTCAGCACTAAATAAACTATTGTGGATATCATCTACAGTTACCCCTCCACATGGCCCTGTTGAAATGATGCAATGTGGACAGCGCTGACGTTTAATGGTTTTTGGCTTTAGGTTTTACAACAACGAAAACATCCATGACCAATGGTACTAAAGACTATTTTTATCTTATTTTGGCCAACTAAGTGATGCCAAAATTTTACTTTATTGAGAAGCGTCGTTTGTTTGTGGAAGTGTATTTTATTGTAATGTTGAAAATCATTGTGCCTGTTTAAAACACTGGCAGCATGAGACCTAAAAGTCTTTATTTTTATTCCACAATGTTCCCCGTCTGCTGATAAACATGTATTTAGTATGCATAAAACAGATGATTGACTTTTTAAACTTGTTTACATATATAATGCTGAACATCGCTTACTAACTTCTTTCGTGAGAGAATCTCCCTCTGTCTTCTCTACAGCGCGAGCGCTTGAGACTCCGCCCGCCCGAGCAGCTAATTTGTATTTAAAGGGATACCCGCAAAAACGGTGCATTTTTTGCTCAGACCCATAAAGTGCCTATTTTAACATGCCACAATAAATTACCTATATGGTATTTTGAGCTAAAACCTCACATATGTACTCTGGGGACATCAAAGATTTATTTTAATATCTTAAAAACGTCTTGTGGAATGTCCCCTTTGATGGCTGTCCATATTTGTTGCTCTCTTTTTTAAGATACAAACAACAACACAAATAAACAAAATGTAAACAACCCATGTTCAAAACAAAATGGCTAAAATTTACTACCGTAAATATATCCAAACTTTATTTTTGTTATTGAAGGCAGTTGCTAAGGGTTTCATGTGGACAACATTAAAGGCATTTTTTTCAATATCTATATTTTTAACCCCACAGATGACTGGTTTTGTGGTCCAGGGTCACATTTAAACTGGAGTGAGTCCCATAAATTATTGCTCTGTGTGCATACCACAAGACCCATCGATTATCACAAAGAGATCTCTTCGTCATCTCAACTTGTTTCTTGAGATAGTAATGCTGTTAAATGGAGATCAACTGGATATTTTTTTCTCATAAGATAAACATAAAAAACAAACTCTTGGAGTAATAGAATAGGATATCCTTGTAATCTGTGTTCTAAATTCTCAACTTGGCTAACACGAAAAAGTTTTTAAACAGGAGATTTCAGTATGAACCATGTAAGCTACCCCATACAGTATGTGTTAATGTGAAAGCTCGACACTCAAACAACATGCCAACAACTGTATCCTTTTGGTCTTTCTATTTTAAATTAGTAAGGAACATCTGTGACAATGTTGATACTTAACAAAGCTGCCAACTACTGGAACAACTTCTGTGCAATGAAACTTTCCTCCGGGGAGTTAGCCCTAAAATTGTGACGGGTTACCCCACTATCACATGATCGCAAGCATCCTGTAAGTGCGCCTTATTTTTGGAACAGAGCCATTGAGATTATCCAATTGGACAACTGGCCTATTGCTACCCTACGTCTGATGGCAAATGAAACTGTGAGGCATATGTGAAAATAAATCCAGGACCAAGGACCATTTAATGAAGTATACATCACTTCAGATGTCCCTTGCAAAGCCAAACGTGTCCGAATGGCTTCTATACGAGGATAAATGGCTATAGTTTGACTATTTCATGTATTTGCTTGGTGACCTCATCTTGAAATGAATAATTGATAGTGAAGGCGGGGAGCGATACCAAAAACAGATTATCTCTGTCTTTCAAAGGCTTCACCCGGTTTGAACTCTCTCTCCTTTTCTGTTTTTTTCTAGTGCAGAATGGAGACTGCGAAATAAGAGAGAGATTTCAGAGGCATATTCCTCCACCATCAGCATTATATAACCTCTTTCAGCAGACGTTTCTTTTTTAATATTTTATAACCTGGTGTTTTATTGCCAGAATAATGGAAAACTAAACTTTTGAGTCTTCACAGATCACAGGACAGTTTGTGGTAAGTGCACATATGGACAAATTAAAAAAGCAACCAAATGTTTAGGCCCAAAATAAAACATATGCATTTCACCTCTAAGCATATGCATAATTTTAACCCATAAATAAATAAGCTTACTTGAATGAATGCTATTGCTTACATTTGCCCCCGGTTTCAAAGACAAAGGGTTAAAGGGGGTCGCATCTAGGACAACTCAGAGGTATCGTACACCAGACGCGCACATTAAATAGCACAAGCGTAGTCAGATAGCGTCTACTTTGAAATGAAAAACATACAGTCTTGTTCAAAATAATAGCAGTACTGTCAGGGATGGTGGAGGATGAACCCAAGTGCAGACAGCTCTCAACTCAAAAGACTTTTATTAATAAACTAAAACTCCCTCGAGGGGGTAAACAAGACAAGAATTAAATAAAAGACATGGCAAAAACACGACAAGACTTCTAACAGTGTCACATAAATACATACAATGATACCCCAAAGACAAGAGACACAAAGGCATTTAAATAGGGAAACTAATTAGGGGACAATAACAAACAGGTGAAGGGAATAAACTAATCATGAATAATTAACAAGGAAACGAGGGGGCAGGGTCAAGACTTAAGACAGGAGAGCATGCGGTACACAAAACATAAACACAGACCACATGACTCTCCACACAAACACGTATACGGGGGTGTCAGGATCCTGGCACCAGAAACAAGACAATACACTTAATAACATTCGGGATCCTGACAAGTACAATGTGACTAACCAGAATAATCAAGGTTTTTAGTATATTTTTTATTGCTACGTGGCAAACAAGTTACCAGTAGGTTCAGTAGATTCTCAGAAAACAAACAAGACCCAGCATTCATGATATGCACGCTCTTAAGGCTGTGCAATTGGGCAATTAGTTGAAAGGGGTGTGTTCAAAAAAATAGCAGTGTCTACCTTTGACTGTACAAACTCAAAACTATTTTGTACAAACATTTTTTTTTTCTGGGATTTAGAAATCCTGTGAATCACTAAACTAATATTTAGTTGTATGACCAGAGTTTTTTAAAACTGCTTGACATCTGTGTGGCATGGAGTCAACCAACTTGTGGCACCTCTCAGCTGTTATTCCACTCCATGATTCTTTAACAACATTCCACAATTCATTCACATTTCTTGGTTTTGCTTCAGAAACAGCATTTTTGATTTCACCCCACAAGTTCTCAATTGGATTAAGGTCTGGAGATTGGGCTGGCCACTCCATAACATTAATTTTGTTGGTTTGGAACCAAGACTTTGCCCGTTTACTAGTGTGTTTTGGGTCATTGTCTTGTTGAAACAACCATTTCAAGGGCATGTCCTCATCAGCATAGGGCAACATGACCTCTTCAAGTATTTTAACATATGCAAACTGATCCATGATCCCTGGTATGCGATAAATAGGCCCAACACCATAGTAGGAGAAACATGCCCAAATCATGCTCCATGCTTCACTGTCTTCACTGTGTACTGTGGCTTGAATTCAGAGTTTGGGGGTCGTCTCAGAAACTGCCTGTGGCCCTTGGACCCAAAAAGAACAATTTTACTCTCATCAGTCCACAAAATGTTCCTCCATTTCTCTTTAGGCCAGTTGATGTGTTCTTTGGCAAATTGTAACCTCTTCTGCACATGCCTTTTTTTTAACAGAGGGACTTTGCGGGGGATTCTTGAAAATAGATTAGCTTCACACAGACGTCTTCAACTGTTACAGTACTTACAGGTAACTCCAGACTGTCTTTGATCATCCTGGAGGTGATCATTGGCTGAGCCTTTGCCATTCTGGTTATTCTTCTATCCATTTTGATGGTTGTCTTCCGTTTTCTTCCACGTCTCTCTGGTTTTGCTCGCCATTTTAAGGCATTGGAGATCATTTTAGCTGAACAGCCTATCATTTTTTGCACCTCTTTATAGGTTTTCCCCTCTCCAATCAACTTTTTAATCAAAGTACGCTGTTCTTCTGAACAATGTCTTGAACGACCCATTTTCCTCAGCTTTCAAATGCATGTTCAACAAGTGTTGGCTTCATCCTTAAATAGGGGTCACCTGATTCACCCCTGTTTCTTCACAAAATTGATGACCTCAGTGAATGAATGCCACACTGCTATTTTTTTTAACACACCCCTTTCTACTAATTCAACTACTTGCCCAATTGCACAGCCTTAAGAGCGTGCATATCATGAATGCTGGGTCTCATTTGTTTTCTGAGAATCTACTGAACCTACTGGTAACTTGTTTGCCACGTAGCAATAAAAAATATACTAAAAACCTTGATTATTCTGGTTAGTCACATTGTACTGCTATTATTTTGAACAAGACTGTACGTTAGTAGCCAATGTTAATCATTAATGATTTGGGACAAATATGATGGTTTTTAATGTTAAACAATGTGAGTGGCGATCTTGAGCAGCGTCAAAAGTCGCAGCAGACAGCCGCCTTCAGTGTGCACTGCAAAATTTATATACTTAGTATTTTTGTCTTGTTTTCAGTAAAATGTTCAGTTTTAAATGAAGATGCTTTTTCTTAATGAGCAAAATGACCCCCAAAAAATAAGTCTAGTTTTTAGACCAAAAATAAATGTAAGTGATTTTATGCATAAACAAGCAAAAAATCTGCCAATTTTTCTTAAACACTAAATTCAAGAAAAATTCAAGAAAAAATTGCTTACCTCATTAAGGCTAGCCTTAGACTAAGACACATGTTTGACCGTCTCAACATAAAATAACTTGTCAAAAATTTTAAATATGCCAGTGTCATTGATTCGTCATTGATTCGTCTCAAGATACACACCAGTAACAAGTCATGTTTATAAAGGATGCTTAAAAAATGTAAGTTAAAATTTAAGTTAAGCACATTAAATGCAAAATAATCATTCTAGTATAGCACAGTGCCAACACTAAATACCAATGGGCATGGGTTCGATTTCCAAGGGAATGCAAGCCCCACTGTTAAAAAAATGGTCAACTTATGTATCCCAGCTGTCACTATGGCAGTGCCCTTTAAAATGGTCCTACAGTAACATTAGGTACAGATATGCAGAAGTTTGGTTACAATATGTAGTTTTGGAATACCAAAATGAAATCTTTAGGTGCAAAGCTTTACGTTTTAAAAAGGTACAGTACAAATATTCTGATTGTTTTGTTCAAAATACGTAGAGCATAAACGCACTACAAGTTGTTTTGGATAAAAGCATCTGCCAACTGCATAAATGTAACTTTGCCTCGGCTAGAGAGCACGAAGACTTCGGGTTGAACCTTTTCGTTTAATATTTTATGATTATGAGATTTAATACCATCAGCATTTAGTAACATCATAACTCTGTCAGCACACTGTGTACTACTTGAAAAATAACGTCCCTGCTAGCATCTTTGATGCAAATGTCTTTTTCTTTCTATCAACAGCACAATATATTAGGATTATAACATGATTTCCGCTCGTTCGCTAGGCACCTACTTAACCATAGCCACAGTCCATGCAAGCATGCTATTACTGTCAAATCTCGCACAGCTCTGCCAGACAGCAATGTGGCCTGATTACACTATGTTCTGGCGTGGTGCTGTGAAGCTGCAGGTGTCAGCGATGGTTCCAGCTTTCGGGTTTGATTGGTACGCCCAGGGCCGCATAAATATGCTGGCACTCCGGTCGCGCCTGGAGCGCGGGCATTGTCTGCCGGCTGGGAGCGGACACAATGGCGCAGCAGGCCGAGGGTTGGACAGGGTCTGTGAATGCAGCTGCAGTAATGCCCCTCCAGGGGCAAACACAGCCTCAATGGCACATCGAAGCACTTCAAAAGAGGTAGGAAAGTTTACGAGAGTGAACAGAGAGGAAAAGGAATTAATACATATTTTAAAAGAACACAACCCTACTTTCACCTCCTCATCCGGGAAGATGGACCAGTCTGCCAGCGCATAAGCGTGCGCGCCATCCATCCCAAAGATAAATCACACTGTGTGTATGTGTGTGTAGCAGCCGAACTTCAACAGAAAGTACTCTACGCATTTATCCTGCAGGCAGCTTCCATAAATGGGCACATCAGTGAGATACTATGATGTCATCCCTCTGCAGTCAGTACGGTTCTCCCGCTTTCGGGAATGCATTTGACCCCTTGTGCGTCTGCACTTCCATTCACTGCAGCTCGGTGCATTACCTCATCCAACACTCAAGTCCACCCCCAGCCCCCTAACCGCTATCATTTTCTTTTTCTTTTTGTTGGGTAACTAACACAAGCAAAGCACCTGAGAAATCTAGTAACCTCATTACACAGCACTCTCGAATACTTTGTTAAGTAGCAGTTGTACTGTTAACTTTTGTCCTAGGCTACCGAATTCCCACACTGCTGTGCTTGTTACGTTTCTCGTATTACTACGCAGCCGCCTTATGACATGCAATAATTTCATTTCAAATCAATATTTCATGCCAATTATTTTGTTTTATTTGGTAAGTAGCTGTATAATATGGATGATAATGTACCATCGGACTGTAATTTATACAAAATAAATCAAACAGCATTACATAGGAGTCTTGTTGGTCTCTCAATCTCAGACCTGATGGTGGCCCAGATTTGAACTATGCTAAAATGCCAGTTGCTTTAATGAAGATGATATCCACATAAAATATCACAAAAGTCATAAAGTGCCATTTAATTGTACTTCCACGTTGTTATTACTATTTATTAAACAGCTCATAGGAATGCTTGATTCTGATTGGCCAGTCACAACTAAAAAGGGTTGGAAAAGTTAAAAAGGGTTGGCCCATTCCTGCTTTTTAATTATTATTTTTTTTGCATGTTTGTCACACTTTAATGTTTCAGATCATCAAACAAATTTAAATATTAATCAAAGATAACACAACTAAACACAACATGCAGTTTTCAAACTAAGGTTTTTATTATAAAGGGAAAACTAAATCCACACACACATGGCCCTGTGTGAAAAAGTGCTTGCCTCCTAAACCTAATAACCATTTGGGCCACCATTAGCAGCAACAACTGCAATCAAGCATTTGCGATAAATTGCAATGAGTCTGTTACAGCACTGTGGTGGAATTTTGGCCCACTTTTCTTTGCAGAATTGATGTAATTCAGCCACATAGGGGGGTTTCGAGCATGAACCGCCTTTTTAAGGTCATGCCACAGCATCTCAATAGTAATGAGGTCAGGACTTTGATTAAGCCGCTCCAAAGTCTTCATTTAGTTTTTCTTCAGCCATTCAGAAGTGGACTTTCTGGTGTGTTTTGGATCATTTGGCCCCAGGACCTTTTCACACCACTGTATATGACATTATATTTACAAATGATTAAACCAAATAGTGTTTTCGTGACATTTGAATGTCTTGTCTTATCTTAAAGGGAATCTCAACTTTAAAAATTGTTTTTCATTTTCCAGCTCCCCTAGAGTTAAACATTTGATTTTTACTGTTTTGGAATCCATTCAGCTGATCTCCGAGTCTGGCGTTACTAGCATTGCGTAGCATAATCAATTGAATCTGATTAGACCATTAGCATCACGCTAATAACCCAAGAGTTTCGATATTTTTCCTATTTAAAGTTACATTGTGTACTAAGACCAACCGAAAATAAAAGTTGCGATTTTCTAGGCAGATAATGCTAGGAACTAGCAGCAAGTACTTGATTATTACGCCAGAATGAGAGTATAGTCCTAGCCATATCTGCTTAGAAAATCGCAACTTTTAATTTTCTGTCGGTCTTAGTACACTATGTAACTACAGAAGAGTCAAGTTTTAAATAGAAAAAATATCGAAACTCTTTGGTTATTTTTGAGCACAATGTTAATGGTTTAATCAGATTCAATGGATTATGCTAAGCTATGCTAACAGTGGTACCGCCAGACCCAGAGATCGGCTGAATGGATTCCAAAACCGTAAAAATCAAATGTTTAACTCAAGGGAAGCTGGAAAATGAGCATATTTTCAAAAAAAAGTGGAGTGTCCTTTTAAAATCAAGAAACACAAGTTTTTGTCACAGAAGGTCTGAATTTGTTAAATGAGCAAATAAAATATTAACATATTATATTATATAACAATAATTCATGTTTCTTACCTTACTTATGAAGGAAATAGCCAGGTAATAAACAGAATGTACAGGCAGCTGGCTGTTATCGCGAATTAAGCCACTTCAATGTAATACACCTGGTTTTGCGGTAACAACCGGCTGCTTATATATTATCCCTGACATTATAAAGTACAAATGGAGTAGGTTTGAGTAGGTTGGTTTATAAGATCTAGAGTATACAAGGAAACAATAAAATATACATGCACCAAAACATACAGGCACATTTTAAAAGGGTCCTAATATGCACCATTTAGGTAGCAGTACCTCTAAGCCCAACCCTGTTCCTGGAGGGCTACCATCCTGCAGATTTTAGCTCCAACACCTATCAAACACAGCTGAAGCAGCTAATCAAGGTGTTCAGGATTGCTTGATAATTACAGACAGGTGTGTTGGAGCTGGGTTGGAACTGAAGTCTGCAGGACGGTAGCCCTCCAGGAGCAGGGTTGGGCACCCCTGCTCTAAGGCAATGGTTCTCAACTCCAGTCTCCCCCCCCCCCCAAGAACATTTTAGATGTCTCCATATATAAAACATCTGATTCAGTTCATTAGCTTGTTAGTGTGTTAATTAAGGAAAAGTTTCAAACATTCTGAAAGGAGACTAATGAGTGGAATCAGGAGTTTCATACAAGGAGACATCTAAAACATTCTGGGAGGGGAGGGGCCGAAGACTGGAGTTGAGAACCACTGCTCTAAGGTACCAACGTGTACATTTGAGGTACCAATATGCAACTTTTAGGTACAAAAGTGTACTTTTTGTAAAGGTACCGCCCAGGTGAAAACTTTTGTAACTTTTTGTACTGTTTCTTCTGAAAGTATGTGATCCAGTAACGCTTCCCTTGTATTTTTGAATTTTTAAATTTTTGGCAACCACAGCTGCCATTTTTTTACTGTAAATTTAACCGAATTTTTCTTTATTGCTTTGAGCCGTCACACCCCTGGTCTCGCTTGTCTCCGTTCATTAGTCCTGACAAGCTCAAGCCGAAATGGCAGAAAAAGAAGAGGTCTCACTTCCTTCAGCATGATCCAGGATTATTAAAAGCGAGTGTGTAAAGGGTCTGATGGTTTTTTTCAGACTTTAGATTCTGGCTGTTCTGGAAAGCCAAAACGAACCTTGTAAATCAAACTTTAATTTCCACTCTGTTCTCACCGGATCTATCTGCGCAGTAGGATTACTCATGTTCTTGATGTGCATTCACAAGTGTTAGTGCTGAAATTCTTGTGTTTTAAAACTGACAGACCGGCCTGGAAGACTGATGTTAAATTACAATAAGTCCTGATTTCTCTGGGAAACCCTAAAACACAACACCTGCACCAAGTGTAGTTGCATCCAAACTCTTCTCCTTTTATATTATTAGATTTATTCTACATTGGACCAAATTACGAGGGCATTTATGAAAATTTATGAGAAACAGACAAGACGATCATAAACACATCTCTCATGACTTTAGTGCTGGTGACAAAACAACAGCTTGATTTACAAAATGTACTACAATACTAATCTGAATCATCGGGTACAATTTCGGTCGACCTGATTTTGCCAAGTGATAGATGTCCTTAAGGCAATATATTGTGTTGACACAAGAACACAATTTTTGTAAATAAAATCTATGACTAGCCTTAAGCCTAGTCTGTGAAACCATGGATTCATTCTTAAGTCAAGTTTAGTGACAGAGAGGTAAAACGTTATGGTTTGAACAAGTTTTAGGCAATCCATTTCCCTTTTACAGCTCTGAAAGGAACATCCTGGATCTTTCATCAGTGCACATCTTCAAATCTTGAGACAGACAGGCCTCTATCAGCCCAGACTTACACTACTGCTGATAGGACAGTAATCTCACATACCTGACATGTTGTTTTAGACCCAACGTCAGGTGTCTGTTTGGGAGAACTGTTAAAACATCTTTAGTGAGCTCATCGTCTGCCAACACAAATAGTGTGGAGTCATCTGTCAGGGTCTGTCATGCAATACAGAAAGCAATATTTCATTCATAATGTCTGATGAATTAAAGACATGGTGTAAAATCAAATCACGAACATGTTTAAGAGTGACTGAGAAACGATTACTGTAACATTTTAACAAAGACTTTTAATAAGTTTGACAAATGCATTTCTGTGAAAATGACAACGTGATCTCATGATGTGTATTTTTATGTAAAGTGTGGTTGTACCACAAGTACATTTACTTGTGTTTTTATACATACTGGAACGTATAATATCAAGGTGTTGACAGGACTAATATGTTAATTATTTATGTATTAACAGCTTTACAGAAATACAATTTTTTTTAATTCATACATATTAAAATCGGGGGCATTGGTGTTTGTTTGCCATGAACACAAAAAAACGTGTTTTCTCCTATGCAGTCTTTGCTACCCTATCTCATGGCAAGTCGTGTTATTGTCACAAAAAATTTGATTAATGTTTTCGTGTTATTGACATAATTTTTCACTGTTTTTTATGCCCAGAGCACAAATGTCTTTTTTGTGCCACCCAATTTCTATGAATGGTTTTTCGTGTCTGTGCCACGACTTTCTTTATCGCGTCATTTTATTATTTCTTTCTCATAATTTTTCCTACTTTTTACATACTTGTCACTTGGGTTTAGGGTTAGATTCACAAAGATTTAGTTTGCATTAGGATGCAATTTTATGCATTGGTTTCTACATGTTTTTTGTATGCTTTTAAAACTATTCTCGCCTGGAGTTGGGGTTAGGGTTAGGAAATCCCAGAAAATGATTCGAACCCAAACCCCAAGCGATGGTAAAAAAAAATAGGAAGAAACGATGAGAAAACAAAATATAAAATGATGCGATAAAGAAAGTCGTGGCAGACATGAAAAACAATTCGTAGAAATTGAGTGGCACAAAAAAGACATTTGTGCTCCAGGCACGAAAAACAGCGGAAAATTGTATCAATAACACGAAAATATTAATCACATTTTTCGGGACTATAACATGAAATTCTGTAGTCTTAGCTATAATTACACCAAAACACACATAAATTCATACAATATGTTAATTTTATTCACTCGCTGTGATTCACACCTTTAAAATATAAACGATTTCAAGGAACAGATCCAAATTCAGCCCTTTATCCAGCTGAGACCATTAAAGTCGAATCTCAATTTCGTTATGTTTTGGTTAGGTTTAGGGATTGGACTGTATTAGCGGCTTAAAATATCTTTTAAATGGTATATTGTTACTAAAGTTTTAAAAGTTGCTGTAAAAATGCAACAAATGTTAAAGGTTCTTTATGGAAGCATTCATCCAAAAATTTGTCCTTTATTTTTAGTAGTGTATAAAATAGATCTGAATACAGTGAAGAGTGGCGATTTCCTTTCAAAGTCTACAGAGGATCCCTGGTGTCAGGGAGACTTTTTCTTCATTATTGTTGACTATCATTATTCAAGGCCAGACATGACCTTTGGTGAGATCTTTCCGGGGTTTGGATGGCTTTAGCTTATTGCTGAAAGCTGAACTTGTTCTTTGTTTATGTTTAGTTAGGAGGGAACGCGAGATCTCTTCCTCTAATTATGTAGCACCAGCAGGTCCTCAATGAGCCGTGAAGCCTCTATTGTTTGAGTAGTGGTTACTCTGTCAGAGCCGTAGAGAAAACCTCTTCACCTTAAGACAAGTAGAATGAAAGACAAGAAACAACATTCAGGTCAGAGTGAGTGAAAGTGCCCTCGGCAACTTACTGTGTATGTAAAATGCTATTTCATCACATGACCTGTGCTGGAAAATTACTTCAAAATTGTAGCTTACAGAATTGAAACTTTAAATTGTTTATCATCTTTACCATCTTTATCAATACAGTCAAGAAATCTGTTTAGAAAAGTAGTTAGCTGCATTACAAGTTGCTAACAATGTAGACACATATAGACCGTTTCAGCAGAAACAACATAAACAAGCGGCTGTCGCAGTCCGCACGTAACTTCCGGTAAACTCCGTTAAGAATAAATAACAACAAAGTTCTTTAAACATAGTTTATTTATATAACAAGCAAAAAAACAACACATAGATTAGGAAACCAAAACATTTGTTATTTTCGACGATGCATTCGTTCAAGAGATCAGTTTAGTAACTAGTCAGACCATTAAAAAAACGAAACCGGAAGTAAGGTTCGGATCCAGACGTGTATCACTGCGTCCGATGAAACCGTCTATAATAAAGTTATTTAAAGGGATAGTTCACAGTGATGATGTGACGTCGAAGTGCTACAAAGTTCTCTTCCGCAATACAATATAGTTCTCATTTTTTATCCACTTAGAAAATCACCACGCTTAACTTTGTGCCACCATACTTCTAGTGTAACTGCTCATGTACAGTAACAGTCTTTAACTCTTTCACCGCCAGCGTTTTTTTAAAAAGTTCCCAGCGCCAGCGTTTTTCATGATTTTCACCAAAGTTTAATGCCTTCCAGAAAATGTTCTTCTTTAAATATATAAACATACAATATACCAAATGAAAGAACAGACCCTCTGCTTTTAAACAAAAAAAACCCCGTTTTCATCCTACCTTCAGTGGTTCTTTTGTAATCAGCTTTTGAATATGGGTAGGTTTTTGCAAAAACACCATATTTTGAGCAAAAAGCAGAGATAATTCCATTTTTGTGACGGACTTTTCATATAGATCCCATTCAGAGCGATCTTTAAAACAGACACGGACATGCAGCAGCTTGCCATAGGGAAATACTTCCGGGTTTAAAAAGTTGCGGAAGGGCGCCACCTGGTGGATAATAGCGGTATTTCGGAAAGACGGAAAATCTCGTCATTGGCGGGGAAGCGTTTGCTCTTAATTGACGAGATCTCATCAATGGCGGGGAAAGAGTTAAATATGGAAAACATTGAAGTGTTTGGTGGCTTCTAAATTCATCCCTGTTTGGATCCTAAGGAATGAATGGGGCTAGGCTAAATGGATGTGTTGTACAAGACTAATGCTGGTTACACACCAAAAGATAATCGGGGTGATTTTGGGCCAATTTCCCCCCTTTGGACAATCCTAGCCATGTCCCGAATATCTTGATTGTTCTACAGATTATCTTATCAGATTTTCCCGTGGTGTGAGGTGTGTTAAGAGTGTCCGAACTTGATCGGAAGAACGTCGGAGCTGCCTTAAATTGCGAATCGTAAAGATCAGAAATCCTGATGTGTGTGGGAAACCACGAGGACAAACACGTGCACACTCTTGAGATTATCACGTAAAACCAAACAATCAGAAAGCGAGATGATGGAAAACGGAAGCAGTCATGGCGCAGGACAAAGTGAAGTTGATGTGGACAGCAGAGATGGCCCATGTTCCCACTGTCTCCACGACTTCACTCAAACCCTTGTCTTTATTTCCTTGAATTTTCTATTCCAAACACTAGATTTCTTCCTGCATATCGTCCGCCATGCTTAGTCTGAAGTCTCGCGAGATTTTGTGAGATTTTCTGTGTTCACAGTCGAGACTCAGGTTGAAAATCTGTTCGTGTGTGGTGTGCAAAAAGGTGCAAAACGGTTAAAGGATTTTTTTATCCTCATGTTTGTGGTCTATCACATTTTGAAAATCTTATAAGATGTAAAAATTATTTTGGTGTGTACCCAGCATAAGTGCACGCATTGAGAAAAGAGAAGTATGTATTAATTTGCCTAAACTGAGGGAAAAACATAGTAAAATATTGAAAAACGGTGGTGTTTTCTTTTAAAGGGATACTTCAGCCAAATATCAAAATTACCCCACACTCTAAAAAATACTGGATCATTGTTAATCAACCATGTTGAAACAACCCAGCAGTTGGGTTATAACAACCCATTATTTGGGTCATTTGAACCCAGCAATGTGTTCTGTCCAATAGTTACCCAGCCCTTCTGACTTTAAACCCCCCAAAAAGTGCAACCATCTTTCACAAAAGTAATCCTAAGGTGTTAAAAAAGGTCTTCTGCGGATAATCAATGTGATTTTGTAAGAAAAATATCCATATTTTAAACTTTATAAATGATAATAACTAGCCTTCGTTAATGGCTAATCACGAGCAAGTTTTAGCATAGTAAGCATTCGTTCCCATATAGGTTGTGTAGTGACTGTAAGCTAGTTATTATAGTTTATATAGTTTAAAATATGGATATTTTTGTGTGAAATCACATCAGTTAGAAGACCTGTATTAACCCCTTGGAGCCATGTGGATTACTTCTGTAAAGGATGGATTCACTTTCTTGGGGTTTAAAGTCAGAAGTTGTTCTCTGATCCCTGTTTTCTACTAAGCTTGGAAGAGCAAAGCCATTTACTAAAATAACTCCAAATGTGTCCGTATGAAAGATGATGGACATGTTTATCTTGGATTGCTTGAGGGTGAGTAAATAATGGGGTGATTTTGATATTTGTCTGGAAAATCACTTTAACAAAGTACTTATTTGTTTTGTTTGAGTATATTTGTTTCAGATATAGAAACAGAATAGACATACATTACTCATACATGCTAATGTTGGTATGTTGGCAAATCTGGCAATATTTTGAGGTATTGTGAAGACTCCATAGAAACATTTGAATGTTCTGATTACCCGACTCTTAAGGAGAAACATCTTGGAAGCTTCAACAAAATGCACCACATCTCATTGCCATGTGATCTCATTTGTGATATTTCTCTTCTACAGGTCAGATTTTACATCTTTCAATTTGTCCTTTAATGCACAATGAGCTTTAATTCTTTACCATTTAAACTGAGCCCATTCATTTTCTGCTTTGTCAGCCGGTTTTTAATGGCTCTATAAGCTCTTTTAAATCAGACCTACCTCAGAACAGCTAATGGTTTGGGATCAGATGCACTACAGTATATTTCAGCGATGGATAATACCTGTCTTCTGTGAGGTTCTGTTGAGCCTGGACTTTTTTCAGCCCAATTTGTTCAGGATGAGCTCTGGTCCACCTAAAGGGAGGCACTTTTAACATTGCTTCCGTTGTTTGTTATTTTTGGCCCTGATGAAAAAACGCTGTGCTGTAATGATTTCTCCAGTCTAAACCCGGGTCATGCTAGTTTTGGACTTTTATGACGCAGTGAATACTTAATGCTTCAACAAAAATAATTAAAATTGACCTCAAATGAATTCAGGTATGGATTACCTTTGAGTGCAACTTTAGAGGATTCGTATACCAAAATGATCATTATTTGTTCATGAAATCATTTGTTAATTAAATAAATGAAATTTTAGGCAGAATGTTTGCCCATTTCCGTTACAAAGTGGAAGAATTATACTGCCAAGATATATAAAAAAAAACATAATAAATTTATCAAAGAAGTTAATACATGCCACTTTACTTTCTGGTGCTTAACACTTGGAAAGCAAAGATTAAAGATAGAACGCTTAAGCTTTGTAAAGTTTCAAAATCAGCAACCACTTCACAGATAAATATCTGTGTCTCTATAACCACAGGCTACTAAGATGGATTACAAGTATAAGGAGATTTCAGGGAAGTTTGTGGATGTTGGCCAGTGACGGAGGGAAAAATAATCAAATTGCGTGACAATGTCTAAAAGTGCATTAATTTCTTGTTTTATCAGACCTTGTGCTGAACCCATATTTTTAGAAAGCAAATAAAGATTAAGAGCCCCACAGTAGATTCATGTATGTGTGTCGAGAAACATTTCTAAACATTCATTTATTTTCTGTTTAAAACACTGTGTGTGTGATGTGTGTTGAGTCGAATGTACCAGAAAAACGTTAAAATACAATATCAACTTCTGGATATTTATTTTACCAGTGGGGTTTTATCCAAACCTGATCTCCTTCACAAAGATGGTAGAACGCTTACCATCATTTGTTTAGGTTCGATACAAACTGTTATTTCTATCCTAATTTTGCCTCAGAAGCATTTCATGCATAGCTAAAGTTTATAAAACATCATCCAACAATACCAAACAAAGTTGGAGTGTTAAAATGATGGCTCCGCACAAAAAGCCCAATGAATAAACTAACCAATGAGCAACGTTCACAGACAGGGTGTCTCATACGATGCCTTACACTACACTGCAAATAAAAATAAAATAATCTCACATTGTCAACTTTCTGGTTAAAAACCTGGGCTGGGAATAAAAACATCATGGCACTTATCCTGGCTAAATGTAAACCGATTCCTGCTGCATTACCCTGGTATAAAAATGGCTTAAAAATGTATTAAATCATTCGCCGCCAGCCATTTATTGACAAGTTGCCCGCCAGCATTTTTTGTGATTTTTACAAAAGTTTTACTAAATGCATTCTAGGAAAATTTTTCTAAAACACTTCATCCTATCTATATTTTTTTCTCTGCTCATAAACTCAGGCCAGCTGACAGTCTTGCCTGGGCCCGGGACAAGATAATCTTAGAGGCCCCCCCCCCCCCCTTACTTTTTACTGGTAACAAGACAATTGGCATTATCAGATTCAGGACCCACGAATATTGCATATTATACACTGTATAAAACATTTATATAGTTAAATGTAGTACTGACACTGTATACTGACACAAAGTTTCATATAATCACGTATGAATTATGAACAGACTATTGGAAATGTCAGTAAAACAACTTCAGATAATATTATGCCATGTTTGGACTAAAAATTTAATAAATATTACTCCTCTCTTTAGAAATTTAAAGTAAACATAGGGCCCTATTTTAACGATCTAAGCGCATTGTCTAAAGCGCACAGCGCAACGTCTAATATGTCCGGGCGTTTACGAATCCACTTTTGCTAATTTAACCACGGGAAAATGGTTTGTGCCCTGAGCGCATGGTCGAAAAGGGTTGGTCCTATTGTAATGAGAGTTTTTTGGGCGTAACGTGCAATAAACCAATGAGAGTCTCAGCTCTCATCCCCTTTAAAAGCCAGTTGCGCTGGCGCTATGTCTAATCCCTATTTAGATGACGGACTTTGTAAATTTAAAAACTAAGCGGAGGAAGAAGATCCCCAGTTTAAGATTATTGTTTAATAATTGTGTTGTTTTTCACTTGAATTGAAATTGTTATTTTTTATTAAAACCTTTAAAAATCGTTTTCTTTTAGTCATGGAAGTAAATAAGTAGTCTTGTAATTGCCTTAAATGTATGGCTATCCAATATCATCAAAAAATTATTTACAAGTATGTAAGAAAAGGTTTGTACTCTAATACTTTATTTGTAACAAACAGGAGATAAAGAATTTACAAGCGGCTCTCCGCACATTCGTTTCAGCACTTGGACAGCGTTTTTTAAGCAAAGACTTTTTTTAAGCATTACTTAAAAATGTTTCTCATCTCACTATATCCACAGTCATCATATACAATAAATCCGTGAAGTAGCATTTAAAAAAAACATTTAAAAACAGATGCATTTGTTTAAAGCAAAGCATTTACTTACCAGGTGAAGCAGCCCTTTGCGCCTTCTAACGTCTCATAATTACTCCTCATTTATGTCCAAGAGACTCAATAATAATCTTTTACATTCAATCCTTTAATCTTTCATATTTAAAAGCGTTTTTGTGCTGCTGGGCATTCATGTACTATGTGATAAGCAAACCCGCGTTGTCCTTCCGTTTATAGGCGCAATGCGCTCATTGCGCCATTGACTTTAGCCACTTGCGTCGCAGCTGATACGCGGGCGGACATCGGGCTTATTTAGGCTTCTCCATCTTTTTATATTTTTCAATTTAATTAAAATAATATTTTGACAGACGATGATTGCAAAACAAACGTAGTAAGACTTTTAACCTATAGCACGAGTCCGCTATAAGCACAGCCAGCCACACATTTACAGTGCAGCTGTTGCGTATATTTAACAGCAGGATCTTCAGCACCGGGAAAAATATTAATTGAGGACTAAAACCTTGGATACTGCGCATAATCTATGCAAACAACATCCAAGACATAATCTATAATATATATACATATAGCGAAGTTGTAAGATAAGGCAGGTTGCATGTTTATTCGTTTCATGTTTATTTCATTTCGTTTTGTAGCTATAGCCCTTTTCATTTTTTATTTCTGCACCCGTTGCAGCTGCGAGCAGCAGAGCAACCTGCCTCCGCTTTTTAAAAATAGTGTGTGTTGATAATAAACGTTTAAACTAACACTGTGATATGCTGAAAATATATATTTTATATAGTTGTTATTATAGGCAAGTGAAGTGTTGATTTGAGAGTTCAATTCATCAAACATGTCGTCAACTTGCTGTCGGCTGCTAACCGCTTGTTGGTTATCATAAATAAACTTTAACAAACAGAAATACTCTAAAATGTAAATAAAAAATAAATATAACTATTCTGCCATTTAAAACAAATCTGAACTGCTTTAATTGCTGCAAGAGTAGTACAGCTGTGTAAGCAGTCTGTTTAAGGAGTTATTTTTTGCTATTTCTGCGGATTTCTTTTGCAAAATTTATATGCGGAATTTTGCAGAATAATTAAAAATGTTTTAAAACGATCTGAGAGAATGTGCGCTGTGAACATTATAAAACAATAAAATATTTTATGATTACATTTTATTAAAGTATTACCCTGAATTAAACTGGACCAACATGAACCAACAGATAATGGATAATGTGCTGTCACGAACCCGAGTTTTATATAAAATACATATATTACTGTCTACAGTTTAACAGTAAAAAGAAAAGGCTTCTCATAATGAATGTAGCCTATATCAAGATAATTTCATCTGTTTAACAACACAATGTATATTTATCTTGTAAATGGATTTGAAATAATAAATAATTGTCGCGTCACTTAGCAATAGAGACGATAGAGATCTCATTTTCTTCTCCGCGGTAAGTTTTATTTCAAATTCTAAAAGTTTTACATATTAAAATATTAAATAGTTTGTGCTTTCTCTCATAAAAACCTCACAGCAAACAGCACAGACTTCTACTCACAAACACACGCGATGCAGTGACTATATCTGCGGTCACAGATTCCTAATGGGGAGAATTAGGAATTCTATTTTCTTCTATAAGGCCTATATTTTCTTCTTTTCTTTTATTTTCTGAGCACCGGACTTGTGCTGAGTCTGACCGGACATTTTGAGTGTACTGAACTTCAAATCAAATGAATCAAATATTTTCTTTATTTTTAACAAATATTCCATAGGTTCCAGTTCTGGGCCCCCCCCACCCTGGGCCCGGGACAACAGACCCGTTTGTCCCCCCCTGTCGGCGGGCGTGCATAAACTCATGGGTATTTGTCTTTAAAAAAATTTTTTTTTTGCAAAAATCTGAAATAATTGCATTTTTGTGAAGGAATTTTGTTAGAGATCAGATTCAGATGATTATCAAAACATATATAGAGATTAAAATTTGTGAATAACATTTTGCCTTCAGTTTTTGGGTAAACTGGGTAAGTGCATCTAGTTGATAATCGCGTATTACAGATTAATATGAACATTTTATGCAAACGTTTTCTCTTAATTAACGAGATAACTCATCAATGGTGAGGAAAGAGTTAATTCACTCTGTGAAAAACGAGTCTGTGGATCATAATTTCTGTGAATATGTACAGACTGTTTCACATAACTCAGGCCTAGTCCACACATACAGTTCACTGGTAAAACAATCTCATCCACACAAGCACAGTTTAAAAATATCTCGGTCAGCATGAAAACGCAAAAACATGCCATGAAGCGCCGTCCAGAGCATGCTAAACCAACAGGTTGCGATATAATCATAACCCTAAAGCCATGTTGGCCAATCAGAAGCCTGGAACAAAGATTATCAACAGCAAAACGTTGGCTATGTCCGTGATTGACTCACCTCATGTACTGTAAAGAAATTTTGACGTCACCAGAAACCAAAACTGTGAGTGTCTACTTTTTTGTCTGCATTCATAATAACAAACAAAAATCTATTGAATCAATAAAATCTCGGTCTCCTTAACCATCTGTAAAAAAAAAGTTGATACTGATACTGTGTTTTTTCGCGTGTACGAACGGCATAGAAACAGCTGCGGTTTTGAAAACACCTGTGTTTATGTGGACATGGCCTCAGACAACAAATCAAATTTCACAGTTTCTCAGAGAGCACTGACCTTACGGCAGTTTAACGCATTTGAAACGTCGCCTTGGGAATTATAATGAAGTATTGTTTAAGGGAAAAACGAATCAGCTGACTCTGGGATTGTGTGCATGGGACCTTTTGAAGTTCTCTGTTGAATCGAGGATGACCTCACTGACTCTCAGCTCTAAAACAATACATCCGCCCTTCCTCTTGAAACTGAAGGAGTACGAACACCGTGTCCATGGCGTAAATATTTCACATGCACGTCTCAATCCAAAAAGCACCGCTGGTGTGAGCCGCAAGTGGAGCTTTGAGAAACATAGCTCTTGAGAAGAACAATACAATCTTTAAACAATCTTCTGTGCTTGTTTTGTTCTTTATCTTTTCGATAAGTTGTTTGTGCAGCTTTAAATGCCTGGCATTTCTCTGAAAGGCAATACGGTAAGATACATACAGGTGTTTCTGTGGCATGGATGGCGCTAGTTGGAGTGTTTCAAAACACTTAAAACATTCATGGTCCAATCAATGGCTCTGTTCCAAAACCTAGTGACCGACATTGTATACATCAGGGGTGTCAAACTAATTTTAGGTTGAGGGCCGGATGGTAACGACACCATGTGAGGGCAGGAGGATTTTTTTAAACCTTAGTGTGCTGATAATTTGTTAATTTTAACTAAACAAACGCTTAGGTTACTCACGTAACCCCGGTTCCCTGAAATAACGGGAACGAAGCATTGCGTCAGTTAGCTGACGCTATGGGGGGAAACTCCTGTTTACTCCGTGACTGAAGCCTATTGGTTAACGTCTGTACAAAGTACAGACCAATGACGTTTGAACCCGCGCGCGGGAGGAACGCGTCCTTATATAAGCGCGGTTCAATCGTCAGGAGCTCATTATATTCGACTGAAGCGCGCAGCCGAATAACACTCGCTGCGTAGACGTTTGTAGCGCGGCAAGAGACGCAATGCTTCGTTCCCGTTATTTCAGGGAACCGGGGTTACGTGAGTAACCTAAGCATTCCCTTTCAATACGGTTCACTTCGCATTGCGTCAGTTAGCTGACGCTATGGGGGAACGTAATCCCATCACGCCGTGCATACACAACGTACTGAAGTGCCTTACCGGAGAGACACTGCGTGTGGCCCTATACCCGGCATATTCACAGCTTAAAAAGCAAATGTGTAAGCACCATATAATTGTTGACGCGCACACGGTGGGGTTTTAAACGCACCGGGGGCACATAACATAGCACAAGACGGCGAGGTACCGAGCGCGCCGCGGCTGTGCGAGATAAGTAAATTCAGAGTCACGTTGGTGAGCTCGCTGAGCGCCCCGTGGTGTACACATAAAACGCATGAGCGTGCATGATTGAGCCGAGAGAACCTGCGCTCGTAGGGCAGGGACGTCTAAGCTGTACAATCTGACAACGTAGACGGCGAAGACCAGCCGGCCGCGTAGCAGATATCAAATATAGATATAGATACCCCTGTAGACCAAGTTCATGAAGAAGCCAAACTCGCAGAGAGTGGGCTCTATATAGGACATAGCTCATAGAGGGGCGTGAGCCAGTGCGATGGTTTCAACGATCCATCTAAATAACCACTGTTAGCAACAGACATACGTAGTGAGTGATCTGCGAAGCTCACGAACGGCCGATCTGACTATAATATGCGGCAGAACGGTTCGTAGCGTGGGATTATACAGATACCACAATAGTGTGAACCCAGGTGCACCCTCGAGCGCATCGGGATGCATATAGGTAGTATTATAGTGCACAGATCGGTGAGCTTTCCAAGCGCGCCGTAAATGTGTATTGACTATAAATTGCACGGGCACAGGTGAACACTTGAATTCATCGTGAATGCATATAGATGAATCAGAGTGTTATAATGCACAGGCCGGCAAGATTCTCGAGCGCGCCGTCATGTGTTCTGATAATAAATTGTGCGCACACGGGTGAACTCTTCAGTGCACCGTGAATGCGTATAGATAAATCAGTGCACAGAACGCGCCGTGAATGTGTACAAATATGATTGATGAACGTAACGGTGGGCACCCAACGCACCGTGAACGTACACAGATGAACAACAATGTATGTGTCACAAATCATAACACAGCTGTGTATACAGGTGAGCTTTCCCAAGCGCATCTTATTGTATACCAAAATGTTATAGCGTGTACATGTGAGCTTCTCTAAGCGCACGGTGGACGCATATAATTAAAAACCATATCGTGCATACAGGTGAGCTAATGGGCGCACCTTTAATGCAACAAACCTCAGTAGTGCGAAGCAGGGATGTCGAAGCTGTAAACTGACAACGTGGACGGCGGGGACCAGCCGGCCGTGTCACAATTGTCAAATGAGAAACCTCTAAGACCATGCCCATGCTCTAAGACAAGTGAGCATAATTGTCACGGGAGGTGATAACGTCAACGATCCATAAATAGCCTGTATTGACAGGTGCTCTAGTGAGTGATCTGTGACGCAGATGAACAGCTGATCGTCTGATGTACGTCAGACGTATGTGTCATCCAGGACCTTGGACAGTTCCAGAGCGCTGTGCCTCGGGCACCGTCCGCATCTGAGAAATGACAGGCTTATGAATAAAGTGAATGGCCAGCCGTAAAAGCATGGTTCGCTGTTACCGCCGCCGTCCGCATCTGAGAGATGACAGGCTTGTAAATTAAATGAATGGTCGGTCTTAAAAGCGTGGTTCGCTGTTATCACGGCCACATAGATATAGGTAGGGGAGAGAGCCGCCGTGCCTCTGTAGTGAGGAGAAAAGTGTTCCACCCACGATTCGCGGGGGTATTGACTTTCAAATGTCACTAGACAGAATGGATCAGACTTTGCATAAGGACGCCTCGTGAAAGGGGTCCTAGCAGCTTGTGTCAATGTGTCATAAGGCACGTAATGTAGGTCGTGTCCCACGGATGCCATCTCCGCACGCCCATCGTAATGGGTTAATATTGGTAGTTTTAGCATGAGATGCGTATCACTCTGATTGAACATAGCTTATAAAGCGATGCAATGAGTTTATAAAGGAGATGACTCGTCAGCTTGTTCAGGGGGCGAGATCTCAGTCTGGTTCGGTAAATAATGAAACCACCGTAGATTGCCCGACCGCATTATCACAATAACACGGTCGAGAGTGCTGCAGTGCTAAATCATCCTCTTAATGTACCGTATTCACAGTACAAGGTGATTTATATGAGACAAACGGCGTTCCACGCGCCGAAGGCTGATTGCCGTCGTAAAGCGTGTTCAACCCACAGCAAATGCTGGGCTAGCTCGTAATGACAGCACTCCATGCAGCAGTGTGTAACTTAAGCAAGCTTCCCGGCCGTCAGCTCGGGGCGGGACCTTTGCTTAGTCAAACTGAAGTGGACTTATGAACAATGCCACGATATTCAGCTTTCTGAGGCTCGTTAGAGGGGTACGTGCGCCCGTCTTAAACGAGATGCCGCGCGCGTCTGACTGTGCGCGCGCTTTAAGCTTTGAAACTTATTGTGGCGGGTAGCAAGCTCACTTGAGGTTGATATTACCCTTAATATCTCCGAGTATTAGAGCGGAGGTGTGAGCGTCTTCGGATCCGCTAATATAAATCAGCTATATGGCCGAAAAACGTCATAAACCGCTTGGCTGTAAAGGGTTTGAGTGGCCGTCCGGAGAGGGCGCGATTCAAACGCTTGGAGCAATGCAAAAGTCTGAGGCTGTCCTTCCTCTAGGAAGAGAGAATAACAGCCGTAAGACCGTGCTCGTTTGCGCCATCAGCATCGTAGCGGAGAAACTGAGGTGGGCTGCGAGCGAATTTGGCAGAAAGGTGTTAGAGACACCGTACAGTCGTGGGGTGTCAATACACAGTATATGGCCAAACCGGGGTTTTTTTTTTGGCTAGCGTCGATAGAATTATGGACAGCGGGCCGTGTGTGCGTATTACTGATTGCTTGTCAGTAAGGCGATAAAGTGTTTAGAGACACCGTACAACCGTGGGTGTCAATACACAGTATAGTAAGCACGGAAATTACTCTTTTTAGAGGAATTAAATACCGTTCGCCACTATAGTGAGGTCGCATAGCCGACAGTATTACACAGTATGTTTGGATAAACAGCACACAGAAAACATTTCAGGGCAGTCCAGCCGAGGCGCGACATAACCCCTTTTTCCCAGACAGTTTCGTTCTCTGTTGATGCAGCTATGCTGCGGAGACCAGAGCTCAGCCGTTCAGGTGCACAAGCCTCAGTAGTGACGGTGACCGAACGGCTCACGGAGCAGGGTAGTATGTCTAGGTAGTTTAATGTCAGACTGAACCCATCGCAGAGAGGAAGTCTGCCGCGAGGCCCGCGGTTTTGCCGTTTATTAAAAGGGCAGAAAAACCGGGTATATATATATATAAGAATGTACCAAAATTCAGCGCACTGATATAGGACGGGACTGAATAAAGGGAGGTATTCGGGCCTCAGTATATTATAAACAAATTCGTTCTGCCTCTGATTCCGTCTAAACCAGAGAGAAATTACCAGGCAGACGAAAAATGAGCTATCTGAAGTGAGATCGGCTCAGGCCAGTAAAGCTCTATAATAAGTGTTTTAGCGCTCCAATAGAGGCGTGTCCGCCTTATCGAGCAGACGAATGAGATCGTGCCGCTCCAGGAGGGGAGGGGCATGAAGCTCTCTTAAAATGAGTGTTCTTGGTGCTCCAATAGCGGCGAATCGGCCCTATCGAGCAGACGAATGAGATCGCGTCGCTCCAGGAGGGGAGGGGCATGAAGCTCTGTAATCGTTGAACACTGGACAGCTGCATTTAGAGGCAGCGAGCCGTAATACCGCGTGCTAGCTAAGCCGTTAAGAGACCTCACCACTGTGGGGAAAGGAGCGAGGGACTCCGCGAGCGTGGAGCACGAGTGGCTGTGCTATGACAGAGACAGGGGCAGACTGCCCGTGTTTGCTTGTCGTATGCATCTATCCAGGTCTACGGTTCCCCGCTTGTTCATCTCAACAAGAGAGGAACGGCAGAGGGGAGCAGCAACAGACATAACAGCCATGTGTCGTGACGGTATCACCCGATGCACTCGGGGGATTAATATATGTGCCAGAGATCTCGCCACTGAATTTGAGAGGAGCGAAGGGACTCTGTAAGCATGAACGGTTGCGGTGTGACAGAACACAGGGGGGGTTAGTCCGTGTGTGCTTGTCTATGCATCCATCTAGTCTCATGGCTCGCCGTGTGTTCATCCCGGCGAGAGAGGAACAGCAGGGGGAGCACGAAACATGGATAAGACAACCAAAGCATAAGCGCGGTCCCGGCGTGGGAGGTGCCAGACCGGTAACGCGCTCGGAGGAAATTCATAGCAGAGAGGCTCACCGAGCCGCTGTGCTGGACGCTATTACAACAGCGCCTGCTCTTTTAGCTTATAGCTTTATATTAAAAATATTGATCTTACCGGGCGGCCGCAGGGGAGACCTCGTCAGGCGTGTCCGCTGCACAGGGCTCGTACCACGGCAAGCGAAGGCTATCTTCGGTTCTCGGCCGGAAAGCGGCAGGGGAAGACGCTAGACCTGGACTCTGCAATCTTCGGTTCTCAGCCGGAAAACGGCAGGAGAAGATGCTAGGCCTGGACTCCGCTGCAGGGCTTTTGTCAACGGCGAGGTAAGGCTTCTTCTTTTTCTTCGGAGCAGCGAGAGGTTCGCGCTGAAGGAGAAAATAATGAGCTCCTGACGATTGAACCGCGCTTATATAAGGACACGTTCCTCCCGCGCGCGGGTTCAAACGTCATTGGTCTGTACTTTGTACAGACGTTAACCAATAGGCTTCAGTCACGGAGTAAACAGGAGTTTCCCCCCATAGCGTCAGCTAACTGACGCAATGCGAAGTGAACCGTATTGAAAGGGAACTATGAATTATTTAGCAAGAAAACTATAAAAACAAGAATCTGTGAACACTAAATTTTTTAAAAACAAAAATATACACAAATTTACATCTGTAAAAAACCCAGTGGTCTTTTGTTAAAAAACCTAACACTTTATTTGAAGGGGTGTTTATAAGACTGACATGACACCTTCATAATCATAACATGCATGAGATTTTATGCACGTTTAACTGTCATTAAGTGTCATTTGTTCAATTATGTCATTTTTAATGCAAAGATGACATTGTTTGAAATGTCTTTGTTATGACAACTTGACATAAACCAATACATCAAAACTTGTCATAAATATGTTATAAACATGACACAGCAGAATAATTATCAAACTTAAGAAACTACCTAGCTTTAAGTGTTAACATTACATTAAACTGTCATTTAAATGTCATTAGGTCTTAATACTATGTCAAATAATTTTAAATACCTTAACAAAATGTAACAGACACGTCAAAAGATTATACTTAACTGTATGTGCACAATACATAAAAAACTAACAGAACTTGTTCTTCCTCACACAGAGGGTTCTGAAATTTTCTGACATAGAAGAAAAAATTAACAAAACATTAAATAAATTTAATTTAATGTTATGTATTTAACAGTTTTTCAGCGATATGGACCCAATGCTGCTGTTCTTAACCCATTATTGTACGGTTTTCATAAAATTTTAGGCGAATCAGTCTCCAAATGCAAAACAACATGATCTCACAAAGTTCCGTGGGATAGTCACGGAATTTTGTGCTCATTTTTCCGTGGCATTCTCACGGATCTCCGCATTTTTCCGTGGCCCTGCTACGGACTGTCTTTTTCCGTGGCATTCTCACGGATTGGTTACTCAACTGCTTTTTCCTATTTTCAAACCATTTTCGCTTCGGTTTAGGGTTAGATTTGGTGTTTGCGTTAGTATGTCACTTTAACTATTGGTTTATACTATTTTTTCTGATTTATTTTTTTATATTTTCTAAACTTTAAACAATTGTCGCCTGGCGTTGGGGTTAGAGTTGGGTTTGGGTAGGGATGTCATTTCATGTAAATCTAACCCTAAACCGAAGCGAAAATGGTAAGAAAATAGGACAAAACAGTTGAGTAACCAATCCGTGAGAATGCCACGGAAAAAGACAGTCCGTAGCAGGGCCACGGAAAAATGCGGAGATCCGTGAGAATGCCACGGAAAAATGAGCACAAAATTCCGTGACTATGCCACGGAAATTCGTGAGATCAGGTTGTGCAAAACTATATAATTAACAATTTTAATTATTATTATTATTATTATTATATGATTGATTTTATTTGTTAAACATATGGAGAAAACTTAAAATAAACATTATCAACTGAAGAATATTAATGACATTGTTATAAAACTATTTGACAGAGTATTAACACTTAATGACATTTTTAAACAAATTATATTTGTACCACTGTAGTTGAGGTCAAGAAAAATATTCATGACACTGTTATAAAACTATATGACAGAGTATAATAACATTTTAATTACAAATTCAATTTGTATCACTGATAAAAAGTGGTCAGTTATGTTGTCTTGGTTATGTCAAGTTATGTCATGCCATGACAAGTTATGATGTATTGCTTAATGTCAAGTTGTCATAACAAAGACATCTCAAACAATGTCATCTTTGAAATAAAAAATGACATAATTGAACAAATAACTGTCACGATGGGGAACAGAAGTAAGGACACAAGTGCAGAGTTCACAAAACATAAGGACATTTAATAATAAAACATGAAATAAAACACGGGAATCAAACAACGGGCAGGTAATGAACACAGGAACATCCAACGTGAACAGACATGGAAGAAATGACAATGAACCGGCAGTCAGTATTGCACAAACACAGGTATAAATACACAGACTAATGACAAACAGGTGGAATGAATCAGGTGATTAATCAATGAATGTCCAGGTGACAACGATCAGAACAGAAACAAAACATGACACGGATTTAACCGTGACAATAACACTTAATGACATTTGTCATAAATGTGCATAAAATCTCTTTCATGTTCATGGCACGTGTCAGGTTATGATTATGAAGGTGTCATATCAGTCTTATGAACCTTAAAAAAAGTTTACCATAAGCTTATACCTTATCCTCTCTGTATTGCCAAATAATGCCAAAATCATATAAATCATTTGCTTTTTTTGGAATATATTTGTAATGAGAACAGTCTGTCTCACAATCTAAGTTCATGACATTTAATAATGTAGAAACCCTTTTCCAAACTAAAAACCCCAGCTGTTCGTCCCGCGCAGCCATCTTGGCTTCTTAAGGTAGAAACTAATTCATGAGTGCCTCATACACGGAACGTGACAAGCGGCGGAGTCGCCATGCAGCTGCTGCTTTTCTTGCACCTAAACTTCGCATAGAGCCATGCCGACAGGTATTTTGGATTCACGAGCACCGCGTGCGCTCTACGCTCCACCTGTGAACTTATTGAACTAAACATTCATGTGCGTCCCACCTACAGGTCCCGCCTAAAAGGGATTTTAAAATATGAAATTAATATTTAATAAACTATTTAAACTAAATTATAAAAAATTATATTAGGTTTAATACAGTATTACATTTTAACTTATTTTAAAGTCTGTGTAAAGTCTGATATCAAATTAAATTAAATATTCTTAGTTTGTCACATCAAAGAAGAATGTCTTATTAACCATCCAGGCAAATTTGAATGATTTAAAAAACAGCAAGTAAATAAAAATATGGAAATCTTGGAAAAACAAGCTGGATTATCTGCTCTCAGATGCTGGGGCGTGATCACTGTCGGCACTGAAACCACACCCCCTCGAGCGAAAGCTGCCGTCTCTTTTACCTTTTAAATACAGCTACAAGCTGAATGGATGCTTGCGATTGTGTTAGGGACGGGGCCAGGCTCGGTGTCTCCAGTGTGTCATCAAGCCACCTTTTTAACCCGCCCACTAATAATCCTGCAAACAGAAATGTGGAAAAACTGTTTAACGGTGTAACTCAACCATTCAGTACTACTTTTTGGTATGATTACATGACTGTTCATACACTCTAAAATGACTACTAAGTTAATTTTGACCCATAATGGGTAAATATTGGACAGAACAAACAGGTGGGTTAAAACAACCCACCATTGGGTACATTTTAACCCAGCTGTTTGTTCTGTCCAATATTTACCCATTATGGGTCAAAATTAACTAATTAGTCATTTTAGAGTGTATGAACAGTGTATGAACAACTGCTGGGTTATTATACCCCATGGTTGCATAATAACAACCCAACATTGGGTCATTTTTAACCCAGCATGTGTTCTTTCCAATATTTACCCATAATGGGTAAAAAATAACCCAGCCATTTTAAGAATGTAATAGACTAACTTGGTCCATCATCTTGAATGTAGATTTTGAGGGAAAACACAAATCATAAACTGATGAATGTCTTGTCATGGGATGGGCGGATATTTAAATTTAGCAGATCGACAACATCTGATAAAAGCAGTTTCGTGTTTGGAGGCAATGTCATCTCAACATGATGAATATGTAAAGGCCTCAACTTGTTTTTACTACGCTAATGGGATGTGAAGAGATGGATTTTTGATCTGATAGCTTCCTTTGAGGTGTCACATTGACACATTCCAGGCATTTTGCAAGCAACCTGGAAGCTCTGGACTGGAAAATGTGGTTGTAAAGTTTTTTTTGTTCCCTGTATTCCTAAAGCTCAATTGGCAAAGCATTACGTTAGCAGCTCAAAGGTCATGGGTTCGAATCCCAAGGAACACACATACTGACAAAGCATCTGCCAAATGCACAAACGTAATGTAAAGTCTATCGGAACGGACAGCTCACATCCCCGAAGGAACTCCTAACCTCCAGATCTCCCAGCAGAAGCCATAGATCAAGTGTACTGACAACATTCGTCCATCTTCTGTAGAAAAGCTGATTTTTGTAAACAGAAGCAAAAGTTTCTTAGGGACTTTATTGCAATCGCTACGAAAACCTCTTCAGTCAACATGGGGTAGAAATAAACTCGATGGGGACCTGATGATTCAACGTTATGATGATTTCTGGCCAATGTTTACAGTATGGTTACTCAAAACTGTGATATCTTGTGACCGTTTACTCTTTATCAGCATTTAAGTTTAGTGTTTTGCACAATTCCATTCCCAGATTTGTTTGCGTTTCATATTTTAGCCAAACAGAAAAAGTACAGTGCTTCTTGGTGTAATGTCCTTGGCAACACATATTACTAATGATAAATACATTTTTATATATATTTACGCTAAGAATATTACAAAATACTTAATATCCTAATGATTTTTAATATATATACTATAATTTTGACCCATGCAATGTATTTTGGGCTGTTGCTATTTGACTTGTTTTGTGGTCCAGGGTCACAAATGAAAAACAAATGTATTTAATGTAAATATCTAAAAAGTGGAAAGTGTGCAGTACATAACAGAATGGAGCCAGGAGGAGATGGACCAAAAAATAAGAGGGAATGAAGCAAGCTATTATATTTGAAGTAAGTGTTTTAACTTGAATAACACTGAGAAAGTAAATGCACACTTCATTTTGATTTCAGCTTAATTCCTAATCAAACAAAAGGATTACGTGCATGTCGAAAGGTGGATTCTGTAAACACTGATAAACATTTCACTGAACTCCACGTGTAACGTCCACGTTTAGGTACCTCGTCGAAGTTTCCATTCCAACATTATGACTTCATTTTGATGATTCATGCAAATTAAACAAAAGGCAAGGGTAAGCCTCAATGTTAACTTCTATTGACTTTTCTGAACTTCATAAGCCCGACCTTAATCTAAACGTATCGTCGGGCAGCTAGGTGCCATTATGACCTGCTGGGATTTGTTTGAGTACTAAGAATAACTGCCGTACGTTTGTCTCATTCTATAAATATCTACCTGGATCGAAAACAGTGAAACTCTTTGAAAGAACATTGGCAGTTTCAACCTAAAACATGGGAATTTGTAGTCATGGGACCAAAATAGAAGCGAACCATTTTTGAAGGCCTGTATTTATTTAGATATGGTCCCGAGCGTGGCCACGATGAGTCTTACGGTATACGGGTCACAAAAAAGTGGGTTTATCTTTTGTCTTTTGTATCCTGATTTCTGCGTCATTAACTGTGAGATATGCTTGCGGGCTGTTTTTCCACTATGTTCATCATGGCAGTATTCGCTGTGGTCAATGATGCTTGCCTTGAAGTTGCCTATTATAGCACAATAAGGTCTGAAAGGAGAAACTTCTGTGTCTTCTTGGGGAAACAAACATAGGCTCCTTTTCACTTTCTGACACTTTTTGAACCATGCAGTGGTGGGCCGTCAGGGCCAACAAAGATTTCTTTCAACACTATCTGAATCACCGATTTACATTTTAATATATTTTTCCACGAATGTGTATTAAATTAATCCCCTAATACAGTAGTCTATTATCTTAATTTCATAGCTTTTCGTATATTTATGATAGAGCATTTATCCAATCATATTTCATCATGTGCTGCCAGGGTCAAAGAAATCTGCCTAGGCCTTCAGAACGAACAGTGCAGGTGCCTGCAGCTTAAGATAAATGGAAATGAAATCATTGCATTTATCAATTAGATTTTGAGTTGGCATCATCTGAGCCATCTAGAAGGCCTACAATAACGTCACCTTTTCGTGTCATTTGATTGGATTGACCCTCAACAGTTGCAAACATACCGGGAAAAATTCCAGAATACAGCGTTCTTTAGCTTAACGCAGAGTCAAACAGAACTGACTGTAATGTATGCCATGACTGATTTTGAAGGAAAAATCAGTTTGAAATGCTTGATTTTCCTTTATCAAGCTTCGTTTCTCATTGGTCACGTGATTTCAACGTTAACAACACAAGCTTCGAATCAAAGCTTCATCTGGCACGCCCACTTTTGCTCGACACAAGTTCTGAAGCCTCGCTTCAAATGTAACATCACTAATATTAGTAAGATATTGGCTCTTTATTAGTACTTAAAAATGACATATTAACGTCTGATGACCAGGAAACTCTTGAATGGAAGAGAATGGAGAACGAAACTGCCTACTGCAAGCCTTTAGGACCCTGAATTCATCCTTAAGGCCCTTTTGTATTCATAAATATGAGATAAATCATCATAAAGCTCAAATTGTGAAAAGTGTTCCTCTAGCAAAAGTCACGGGTTCGATTCCCAAGGAACACAAATACTGATCAAATGTATGAACTGTAAGTCATTTGGATAAAAGTGTCTGCCAAATGCATATGTAAATATAAATTCTCAAAAGCTCTGATGAGTTTAGGAATCTTCAGTTGATAAATGTGGACTGTCCATTGTCACATAGTTACAAGCAACAATGTAAGAATAGAATCACAATGGAAAGTTTATATGACTAATTGGTTTTCATTTATGGAACTTTACGAAACGTTACTTCAAGAGCAAACAACAAAGCGCAGCAGGGAACGTCTTACGACATTCAATACTGTGTGACGGCTCAAAGCAAATAAACACAGTGTGACTCAGCTGGCTGAACGCAAGGAAAAATGCAAGGGATTGATGGAAAGTTCCTTCAGACAGCGTAGACGTAAATGAATGTACTTTGTTATCTGTTTGGGTTACGGAGTCAATGCAAAGTACGTTAAGACGCCCTGCTCATTTGCTCCCTAGACGTTCGAACATTAACAACACAGACATGAGCGCCCACACACACAAATAAACACGCCTTACATTCTTCTGACTGCTATTAAATCTACAAATCGAAAACTTTTTTGAGCTTTGTCTAAAAGTTTAAAGATGTTACAGAGAGATTCATAGGGCCCTATTTTAATGATCTGAAATGCAAGCGCGAAGCGCAACACGCAAGTGAGTTTGTGGGCGGATCTTGGGCGCTGTTGCTATTTTCCCGGCGTGAGAAATAACTCTTGCGCCGGGCGCAAATCAATAAGGGGTTGGTCTGAAGTAGGTTCATTATTCATAGGTGTGGTTTGGGCATAACGTCAAATAAACCAATCAGAACGCTATCCAACATTCCCTCCAACCCCAAAGTTCTCTTACAAATCAAGTTCATATACATTAAGGTTTCTTATGAAAACATTTTAATTGTTATTTACATAAAATAAACGTAATACAGCCACACAACAAACTTATGAAAATATTTTAATCGCTATTTGTATGAGAATTTTTTAACGCAGCCACACAATAAATAAAAACTATCACCACAATGCTCACCACTATGATTCCCCTTATCTCGTGTATTAATATTTTTAAGTGTAACAATTTATGATTTGCAAAAATAACTGTTGCATCTGTGTAGATTAGATGCAAAGTGTATTCGCGTTGTGCACGCTATACATTATGGTCAAGCATGCGCCCTTAAAATAGCATAATGAACAACGTGCAACGCGCCACTGACTTTAATTTTTTTTCTGGTCAGTGGCGCAATTGTTTTTTGAAACTGCAAAATAGCATCAGGCATGGTTTGCGCCGCAACACGCCTCCTTTTTTGCGCTGAACCGCCCAGGGAGCGCAAGTTCATACCCTAGTTTGCCGACGTGCGTCTGTGGAGGGAAAAACCCGCTGGGCGCCGGTGCAAAATACGAATGATACATGCGTCACTGACAAAGTCAATTGCGCTGGGTGCAAGATAGGGCCCATAGTGTTGTTAGGGAGCTCCAGGAGGTTGCTAAGGAACGATGGGTATAAGAGTATATGGTAACTAGGGCATTCAGAAGACTCTGATGGCAGGTGCTAAGTTTGTTAGACATCAAAAAGTTTGATTTACAGTTTGTTTTCGATGAGATTGTTGATAACCCATTATACAAAAACCATAAATCACACCAGTTAAGTAAAAAGTGTTAATCCATCAAAACAGGCTGAATTTTCTACTTAGTACTTAGTTTTCTACTTAATGAAATTGGATTTTGGATTTTCAGAAAAAGTTTTTCTGAAGCTCAGATCTGCGTTGGTAGAGCAACACAAAATTTGTGGGTTTGATTCTCAGGGAACACATACAGTATACTGATAAAATGTACAGATTGAATGCATTGTACTTTAAGTTGCTTTGGATAAAAGCATCTGCCAAATGCATCAATGTAAATGTAACTTTGTACAACTGCATTACGTTGGCTTTGTCAACAATACATGATATGATACATTTGTATTAATTTGACCATTTAAATCCACCTGAGCTGTTATAATACCATCTGAATCTGAACAGGTGAGTAAGCAGAATATCAGGAACTTCCCAAAAGTCTAAATGTAATGTTTGCTAACACGCATGCATCAAATCCTACAATCTCTGAAAGGCATTATAGGAAGATTCTGGATCTCATTACTTCATTCTTCAATTGTCAGTCATTGGCTTCATTTTTAAGAGCCTTTGCAGAAACGACAGCTCAAGTTGATGATTTCTTACAGCGAGCTTTAAATGCTATCTAGCCGTAAAAATCGTGAAGTGTATGATGAATTCAAGTCACAGGCAATGAGCATGTCCCATCAGCAAGAAACTTTCCTAGAGAAGGGTGATGATTTATGGGAAATTAGTCTTGCCAAGCACAATATGTGAGCTAAAAGATTCCTGAGTAATATTAAACTAACAAAAACAATGCCTAATGCATCTTGAATGATCTTTGCTGCTAATGCTAATTATCAAAGATTATTAGATATTAGTATTGTGGTACAATAATGACCTTGATCTGGCAAACAGATCAATAGCTCTTCTCATTCGTGTAAGCATGACAGCGTGTAACTTAATGGATTCAACTGAATAATTATTAAATTTTGCAATTGTATGATTTGCAAGCCTTAAAGGGATAGTTCGGCCAAAAATGATATTAAACCCATGATTTACTCACCCCCAAGCTGTCCGAGTTGCATATGTCCATCGTTTTTCAGACAAACACATTTTCGGATATTTTATCAAATGTTTTAGATCTTTCAGTTGATTAAATGTATTGTTACGGGGTCCACCCATAGTCCACGACCTTCAAGTCCAAAAAAAGTGTGTCCATCCTTCACAAATTAAATCCAAACGGCTCCAGGATGATAAACAAAGGTCTTCTGAGGGTAATCCGCGCGGTATTGTTGTAGAAATATCCATATTTAAAACTTTATTAACGAAAATAAATACCTCCCGGTAGCCATCTTAGACTCCTCTGTATTCAGGAGAGAGTATTAGCGTAGTGTACGCACTTTTCTTAGTGTTTTATGACAAATTCGGAGGGCGGGGGCACAGAGCAGCAGCAAAGTAGCCTCCATAAGCTCTCATCCTGAATGCGGACGCGACTACATTTAATCAACTGAAAGATCTAAAATATTTTCTAAAATATCCGAAAATGTGTTTGTCTGAAAAACGATGGACATATGCAACTCGGACAGCTTGAGGGTGAGTAAATCATGTAGGGCTGCACGATTAATCGTATTTTTATCATGATAACGATATGTGCGCCCCGCGATTAGTTAAAGACAATCGTCGTGATTAATCAGTAAAGACCAAGCACAAAGCAGACGGTCTAGAATCAAGCAATGTGTTTGCTTGATATGGGTGGACTCAGAGTATACGGAGTGGATAAGGAGTATAAGGAGTTATTTTTGCTATTTCTGCTGATTTCTTTTGCAGAATCTATGCAGAGTTTTGCGGAATGATTTTAAATGTTTTAAAAAGAGAATGGGAGCTGTGAATATTACAAAACAATAAAATATTTTATAATATATAACATATATATAGCCTAATATTATATAAATGGCTGTAAATTGTAATAAAAATACTGAAGTGAATAGAAGTTCTTCACTTAGAGAATGATCGTGATTTCTAATCGTGATTAAAAGTTTGAACAAAACAATCATGATCATAATTTTTCCTGGAATCGTGCAGCCCTAAAATCATGGGTTTAATATCGTTTTTGGCCGAACTATCCCTTTAAGTGTAATTTATAGTCGTGCGTAAGTTGTGCTATACATAGCCTGATCTACACCTCGCTGTTATTGGTCCGCTAGAACCCCTCCCATCATGTAAAAAAAAAACTTTGTTGCATTTCTTCATTTGCATTTACGCTTGTGACGGTAAGAACAAAGGTAGGCCAAGTTGAGGAGTGCCGTTTAACAAAAGTCGCTGTCTATTTACCTCCACCCCTGCTCTCAAATCATAGCCTGCATCCGAAATGGCATACCCATCGACAGTTAAAATCTTAGGTACTAAATAGTATGAATATGGATAGTATTAATGAATTCTGACGTACACATCTAGTGACAAACGACGTCATAACAACAAGTTAGTCGTTAACTGGAATGATGTCAAACTAGCGCAATTTAACCACAAGGGACAGCTATTTAATATAGTAATTGCATTTGAATAGAGCTGCATTACCGCTTTTGGACATTTTTTTTTATAAAACAATGCTCCTCTGTCGTCTTCTTTGTTGGATAACTTCAATCCCCGGGGGCTCACAGGATAGTAAAATGTCCATTAAATTAACACTTTGGGATCTTGCCGAAAGTAGTTGGTCATCATGGGTACTTTTTGCCTACTGGTTTTGGAAGACTATAGCTGGATCCCAAACCGCCTACTTCCATACTATATAGTACGTAAAAAACGCTACTTTGCGTACTATATAGTATGGAAGTAGGCGGTTTGTGATCCAGCATATGAATTACTATGACATACTACTTGCCTCGTGTACTGCTTTTCACCTACTATATAGTATGAAAGTGTCATGACTGGGTAGGAGTGACAGGACGCAAACGCAAAGTTAAAAATAAATAACATTTAATAATAAAAACACGAGGGCTGACAAGGTGAATACAGGAAAACAGGAACATCCAACACAGGGAACAGACAGGGTTGTAATGACAATAATCCGGCAACCAGTGTGACAGAAACAAGGCATATAAATACAAAGACAATTAAACACAAGACAGGTGTAGTGTATTGGCGTAATGAGTCAATGAGTGTCCAGGTGAGACGGATCAGTGCAATACACAAAACATGACACGGACTAGCCGTGACAGAAAGTAGGTGGTTTCGAATGCAGCCATACACAATAAGCTGCTTCTTCTTCTTCGTTTGTAGGTTTACTGGCCAAGCTTCTTCTTCTTTGGCTGTTGTACTGCTACTTTGGGTTACATGCATTGATACTGCCAACTAGCGGTGTGCATGTGTAATTGCACGTTGAAGCGGACAACTGTCAAGGCTACGCCGTAAGACATATGCACAACTATAATGAGCTAAAATTAAAAGAGAAATTTGCACAATTTGCTGAAACATATCACTAAAGCCATGCTATTTTTCTAAGTTTCTGCTTTTCCTATGAGTATGCAACCCAGTCTCACCCCATGGCGTCAATATTTGACGACACTTGACCATGCGTCAATATGTTGACGCGGAGGGTATACCTTTCGCGTCACTTTTTGACGATCTGGGGACTTCAATACTATCAGGTACGCGAAATTCTCTTTCCTATTTTCTTACCATTTTCTACCATTTTCGCGTCGGTTTAGGGTTAGATTTACATAATGACATCCCTACCCAAACCTATCCCTAACCCCAATGTCAGTTGACAACTGTTTAATTTCGCGTACCTAATAGTATTGAAGTCCCCAGTTCGTCAAAAAGTGACGCGAAAGGTATACCCTCCGCGTCAACATATTGACGCATGGTCAACTGTCGTCAAATATTGACGCCATGGGTGTGAGACTGTGTTGGAGTATGAGATGGTAATTTATTGCACTCTTTCAAAATCCAAAAAGGACTAAAGCACCATAAAAGTGTATCATATGACTCGTGCACATTATTACAAGTCTTTTGAAGCCATTCGATAGCTTTGTGTGAGGTTTCTTGTGTTTTCTGGAGTTTGACACTATATATTACCATCTATTCTTTGTATTGAAAAAATAACTCTCCCCAAACATATCAGTTTATGTTTTGGAAGAAAGAAATATGGGATGACATGAGGGCCATGAACCACGACTATCTTTAAATCTTGCAGGATTTTCACCCACTTCCACCTCTTAAGGACCTCTTAAAACCTAAAATTGGAAAATCTTGGACACCTAACATGAGGAGAAGAAAGAATCCCTGAAACTAAACTAAACTGAGCAGGTGTTTTTATTAGTTAAGAGCGACTCCAAGGAGATCTGGGTGGGGATGGGCCGATGGGTGATGATGACTCCCGAAACCTGGCAAGTCTCAGAAACCCCGGGGGATTATTCTTTCGAAAGGAACCTCTTAAACGTTAAGAATCCTCTGCGTACGGCCACAGACTCGGTAAAGGTGCAGTATCATGTTGTTCATTTCCCCTGCAGGGTTCAACAGCATGAACGCTGGAAATTTGATGAAAGCAAGACGAGTATCGGTTGACTTTTCAGGCGGAGTGGAAAACTAAATAGATGAGACACTGATTGCTCCGCTCGCATGTCATACATCTTGGTCTGACATAACACAGAGCTCTCCCTTAATGCTCTAGACTTACACGAACAATGGTGCACCTGCTCAACACATTCCCAACACACAGTCCTGCAACAAGATGACAGAGTCAGGCACTACACGGAAAACATGTCAAAACACTAATTGATCAGCAGGACCAGATGTTTTTTTGCATTAACAGCACCGATTTGGGGGAAATCTGTGGTTTGGATTTTAACATTGTAAAGTGTTTCAAGCAGAGTTGCAAATGACTCTTGATCAGCTCTCACAGCTCTACTGACTCCTGAATAAAAAATTTAAAGGGATAGTTCACCTAAAAACAAAAATTATATTAGAAAATGTCAATTAAATATGTAAATATTTATATTTTTCTTACAAATTGCACCGGTTGCCCTCAGAAGGTCTTTATTAACCCCCTGGAGCCGAGTGTATTACTTCTGTAAAGGATGGATGCACTTTTTTGGGCTTCAAATCAGAAGCATAATTTACAAAAAAAATTCTAGATTACTTGCGGTATTTAACTTCATATCATGCAAATTTTTGGCTTGAGTTGAATGTTTTCAAAACGCCTCATTTAGAAACGCCTCATTGAAAGAGACGGGCGACACACAGTGAGAAAGTTGATGGTGGTCTGACGGGGCGTGACCGAATTGGGCGGCACGATTAGCGTGAAAAACGTACACTATTCGCATCAAACGTGTCTTTGCCCCCATGCCTCTTTCAGGCCGCCAGCGACTTTCTTGCTGTGTGTTGCCCCTCTCTATCAATGAGGCTTTTCTAAATCTGGTTGTCATAAATGAGTACCGTTCACACCAGCACTGACTAGAAAAGGATGATGTGAACTCCACTGCTTTGCTCCCATTGTTAGTCGCTTCCAAAAATTGCTCATCATTTGCATAAAGTTAAACTTTTCGTAACTTTCTCGCTTCGCCGGACAGCAAAGGTCACTTTCGCTAGTGTCATCGAAAGTCATCAAGCTTGAAATTAATGAGATCACGTCACTCTGCTATTGCTAGTCCCTGGCGGTCTGAATGGGGCGTAATTTACATCGCCCCGCTGTTTGCGTCATTACATTGACTTTGTATGTATAATCTATTTGCGCAAATCGTTTAATTCGTGTTTGGTGTGTACTCTTAAAAAAATTATAGGCAGGATGCATGATTTTTGAAAAACACTTTGGAAAAGAGAGTCGGGCTGAGTACCAAAACACACTTGTAGCCAATCAGCAGTAAGGGGCATGTCTACTAACCAACATCGTTGCCTGGGTTGCGTATGTGTGGGGCGGGTCTATTTAAAAAATGGTCCAGATTCTATTGGGGTAGAGGCGTGTTTGTTTAGGTGATTTCAATTATCAACATTGGCTTTCAGAGATCATACACCCCACCTTTAACAATGGTTTTACTACAGTCAAAACGAAAAAAATACATGGTTACTGTAGTAAAACCATGGTTACCACAAAACAACCATGGTTTTGAAAAGGTTTACTGTAGTAAAACCATGGTTTTGCTAATAGTAATCAATACACCAAAAAACATGGTTACTACACTATTACCACAAATAACATGATTACTACACTTTTACCACAAAAAACATAGTCATGGATTTTTTTGCATATTTCCCTAAAGCAAAAGCAAGCCTTTCATCATACACACTATGACTTTCATAATACACATATAGGAATGTAAGCATTATTTTAAGAACGTTCGACCCAACCCATTGTAAAAAATAAAAGAAATAATTCGAATATACATTCCCCAAGGCCTAAAATGCAAGGAAAGATGAAGCTCAAGTTTAAACGTTTACTGTAATGGAAGACGGTCCCTGGCCGGAGGGCACACTAATTCATATGTGCAAACTGAGAGTTACATCTCAGACCACCAAAAATGGTTTTCAATGCGTCTAATTTTCTAGCCTGCTGGGTGGTACTGCCCCTCCTCTCGTGACACTGGAGGTTTTCGCAGAGATTGCCTTCAGGGCTCTGTAATTAGGCAGTAGGTGAATATCGTTGTCATGTCACAAAAAAGTCACTTTAGGCAAAGTTAAGATTAAAGTGTTTGACTAACTTATTTTGATGATCACTGTGGCAACCCAAATTGAGCTAATGCTTCAGGGAAGGTTGACTGTCTATCAGCACTGATTGCATTATTTATTGGTAGCGATGCAGATGAAGATCTGCTAAGAAAACAACCTTCTGTCAAGCTTCTCTAAGACTTTTCATTAAATTTTCCAACGAGCTATGTAAATAGACTGACAATCTGTCCAGCATACCTGTTGAAATGAATAAATGAAAATGAAAACAAAACTGAAATACAGGAAAACTTCGGAAATTGATCGGAAAAATGCTTTTCCTGCATGCAAAGCAAATTAAACTGAATGCATTCACGAGGCACCGGCACAACATTATGACATACACATAAACTGGATGATATTCAGTAGAGAATTACTCCATTCGTCTCATATCTCACCATGGTGTAAATCTGCCAAACCTCTTCTGCTTTTTCCATAAACTATTTGAGTTATAAATGCGCTTATGGGCCAAAGGGAAATGTACCCCACCTTTAGAAAAGGTTCATTACTGTTGTGGTCGCTGAGTCGTTTAACATTTTAATTTCTCAATTTATCACCACTGTTTGAACTTCGCTTGAAGTTTTGTTCCCTTTATGCATTTCGCATTCACGCACCGCAAGTTGATGTGCCCACCCCGAGTCCCCACCCCATAAAATTCTGTCACAGTGTTGTGTGTGTGTGTGACGCTCTATCGCTTTAATTTCTTGCTTGCTCAGTCATAACCACAATTTTTTCTCTCCCCCTCTTTTCTCTCCATCCCTCTTCTCATGAATCCTTTTTCCAGCTCTCGTGCACTACAGAGGTGCACAGTAATGTTTTCCTCATTAAAGCAAGTTTTGACAAACATGATTTAAATGATGTACACCGACATCAGATCGAGACGCTGCGTTATTTGCGGAGGCTGCCATGTTTAGATCACATGACCGGTCACTACTGCTACAATGGTTTACTTTAAATTGTGCACTTTACACAACATAAACAATAAGGAACATTTAAACAAAACAATACACACATTAAAAACAAAAAGCCCCAAAACATAAACAAGCATCCTCAATAACGATGACACAGATTAGCACGTGTGCGACCCACCAGTCCAAACCTAATGAGCACGAGTGGAAAATGAAAAGTTCAAGCAGTGCCTGCAATGAAACAAACCGTGACAACCCGCAGCTCTCATGCCACTGAGCAAAACAGACAGCAAGACCTCGAGCGCCCGGCACGAACATGCCGACCACACCACGAAATGCCTTCATCCAAGACACAGCCGCAAAGAACGAAGCGCTGCAGCCGGCCGCCACGCGTCATGAGCCACCAACAATGCACGAAAATTGTTGGTATCGAATCCGAGAGGGACCTTTTTAGACTAGCGTGATATGTGGTAGACAGTGAAATGTAAACAGAAACCTACAGATTGCATGTTTACTGTCATGAACTCCACATGCAATCTGAATGCCAGCGATGGTATTTTAAGCTGTATGTTATATTACAACGATACCCCGCCATCTCCGACCAGCGGGCGCTCTGGCACACTCAAAAAAATAATATGTTGGATTTAATTAACTTTTTTTTGTCAACAGGTTCCACCTAACAAATTTTGTTGAATTTATGTAACATTATCTATTTCAGTAAACTTAAGTTTTTTATATAAACATAATGCAATCTTGTTTAGTTGAATTAAATTAACTTTCTTTTTTTTGTTTTAAATAATTAACTTAATTAAGTTCAACTGAACTATATATAGTTTTTTACATTCAACCAAAATAAAAATCTGTTTTTTGCTTTGCATTACTTTATTTAGTTAGTGCATTTCAACAATTTAAAATTGTACACATAATAAAAAAAATTTATACAATAAAAAGTGAAAATATGTACCATGTGAACATTGGCTCACTGTTTTCTCTTCTTATTGCAAGTAAAACAATTTTACACATTTTTAACAATAAAAATGTATGCAAAATCTTAACTCTGTAAACAATGTCTTACTGTTTTCTCTTACTATTTTAGGTAAACAATATACAGTAAATATATTGAATGCATTTAAGAACACAAATGTCCAACAAGATTTATTTGTTCAAAATCTGTATTTTTAAAACTATTCCATTTCCTTATTAAAAGCAAAATACAATAAAATACAGAAAATAAAAGCACATTGCCTATAAATGAAATTAAGTGGGAGAAAAGTCTCTCTTTTCCCCTCTTTAAATTGGGAAAAGTAACAATGGATTTATTTAAAACAAGAAATACCGAAAGAACTGTAACATGGCAGAACTGGAACAAATGTACTGTAACAGTCAACAGTATACTGAGTATAATGATTTTCAAGAAAAAAAATCTTAGTATTTTTGTCTTGTTTTCAGTAAAAAAATAAAAATAAATTTAATTTGATATTTTTGGTCTAAAAACTAGAGTTATTTTCTTAATTAAACTTTTTGTAGATATTTTTACTGAAAACAAGACAAAAATACTAAGAATTTTCTTGAAAATAATTTTATGCAGTGTAACATTGTGGAAACAAGTACCATCACTTGATCCTGACCTCAACTTAGTACTTAGAAAAGAAGCTTATTTTTTAGGACATGGACCTTGTTTGACAGCTTGTTGGCATCTAGCTCCATCAAAAGCTTTTGAAATATCTCAAAAGTGTACCTCAAATCTTGCGGGTAGGCCAAGTTGAATGCATAAATCAGACCAAGCATCATAGAACACGCATGTGCCACATTGTTAAGGTTTTCAAGTATTTTGATGCCTTCAATGATGATGCCAACATCTTGGTAGGGGTCTGTAGCATGTGCCCCTTCAGGGTTGATGACATAGATTCCAAGGGTGGTGTTGCGCATCAAGGTTTGGGCTTCTTCATGTTCAACATCCTAAAAAAAACAAATACAAAAAGAAACAATTAGATAAAATCTGGGTGAAAGGGGGAAATTGGTTTTAGAGATATGTTAAACAGGTTCAAATTACCATGTACTCCTTCACAAGGTTTGAGGGGTCTTCGTTCACATAAACAACGAGTGCTTTTAGGATGCATTCACGTCTTTTTTCGATGGAAACATTCTGAAAAGTGTAACAAGAAACCATTATTAGCAGGTTGCTTTTTCACACTTGCAAAAATGATTGCTATATACAAATTATCTGACAATGTTATTTCTATAAGGGTCATCTCTGAAAACAAAAGAAAATGACCCTAAACCAAAAATTTTGCTATAGGAAAGATACACAATCATTTTTGATGTCCGAGTTATTCGGACTCTGATGCTTCTGAAAAATATGGTAAAAGGCTATATGCAAGCCTTTTTAATTAAAACAGTTTACATTACAGAACATATGAAGTGTTCAAATGCAATTTTATCTTTTCTTTTAAATGAGCATTTTATATCAGGCGTTTAGTGTTGGTCTACAACAGGGGTGGGGAACGTCGGTCCTGGAGAGCCGCAGCCCTGCAGTTTTTAGCTCCCGATTAAACCTCACCTGTCTGAAGGTTTCTAGTAACTCTTTAGACCTTGATTACCTGTTCAGGTGTGTTTGATTAGAGCTGGAGCTAAACTCTGTAAGACTGCGGCTCTCCAGGACCGACGTTCGCCACCCATGGTCTACAAATTGATATTTCAGACTGTGGATTTAGCAAGTTTTTAAGCAAAATTTTGAGTAACGTACACTATGTAAAGAGTATTTACTAAAAATCATAATCTCATTTTGACTGAAATGGGTTTTAAAGGAAAACACCACTGTTTCACTATTTTACTGTGCTATTAGCTCAACTTAGACAAATTAATACATACCTATCTTTTTGCAATGTGTGCAACTTAACCTTTGTACAGTGCGTTGTGAATGTGTTAGCATTTAGCTTAGCCCCATTCACTCCTTAGGATCCGAACAGGGATGAATTTAGAAGCGACCAAACCAGGGGTGGGCAATTCCTGGTCCTGAGGGATACAGCCCTGCAGAGTTTAGCTCCAACCCTAATCAAACACAGCTGAAAAATCTGATTGAAGTCTTCAGGACTGTTTGGAAATTACATTCAGTTGTGTTCGATTAAGGTTGAAGCTAAACTCTACAGGACTGTGGCCTTCGATGCCCACCCCTGGACCAAACACTTCATGTTTTCCCTATTTAAAGACTGTTACATGAGTAGTTACACGAGTAAGTATGGTGGCACAAAATAAAACGTGGAGAATTTTTTTAAGCAGATAAAAAAATGAGAACTACATTGTATGGTGGAAGAACTCTTAGTTTGCAGCACTTCGACCTCTGGAGCAGTAACAACATCACTCCTGACTACTCTCCCTCTCGCTCAAACTCAGTGAGAGGGGAGTGATGATGTTACTGTGCACTGAGGTCGAAGTGCTACAAACTAAGTCCTCTTCCACCATACAATGTAGTTCTCATTTTTTATCTACTAAAGAAAAATCTCCACGTTTTATTTTGTGCCACCATACTTACTCGTGTAACTCCTCATGTTACAGTCTTTAAATAGGGAAAACATGGAAGTGTTTGGTGGCTTCTAAATTCATCCCTGTTTGGATCCTAAGGAGGCTAGGCTAAATGCTAACACATTCACGACATGCTGTGCAAAGATGAAGTACACACACTGGAAAAAGATAGGCATGTATAATTTGTCTAAGTTGAGCTAATAACATAGTAAAATATTGAAAATAGTAGTGTTTTCCTTTAAAGCCACGCATTAGTTGCATTTTACTGAAAAAAAGATATTCAGCCATTATTTATCCTACTGCAACCATTATTAACTTCAGTGTTCTAATTAAGAGAAAAAAAAACAAGAGGTATCATACCATGAGGCTTGGTGCATAATAACTGAAAGCTTATATTTGGGAGAAATATTGCCAGATTTAAAATGATGAGTTTAGAGAGCATACCTGATCCAAAACTGACATGATGTTGTTGATCTTCTGTCCTGCTGCTCCTCCTTTCTTTCTGAAAACACTGATAAGCTGAGTTGAGAAATGATCGAGCTGACCCATGAATTTGGACACCAAAGGGATTGTTGTAATCCTACTGAATTCTGCAGAAACCTAATACCAGTTTTAAAAGAACAAATCAAAATAGTTAGTGATATGCGTGATATTCCTTACAAGTATTATAATACCACAACACTTAGGGTATGTCTTTACCAACACTTACAGATCACATACAAAATTACCACAAATGAACAAACCAATTAAATGTGAATAATCATTAATTTCAAAATTTACAACCACCATCTAAGTATTTACAGAAAGACATTACAAAGACTTACCTCTCGTTCATTAAACAGTGCTGGCCATCTATTCTTAAATTCACCAATGCCAGGCAAATCTTCAACCACCTCATGTCTTCTAAGCGAAAATGTTCTGTCCATCAGCCCCCTGATAACCTGCTCATTGTTTCTTTTAGTCACCTCAGACAGTAGTGCAATTCTTTGATGTTCAAGTGTTTCTTTTGTTTCTCCCAGTGGGTAATCCGGACAATAGTTTACCTCAGCTTTTTTAGGTTTCTTCACTTGGTTAGGACTTCCCACTGATCCTTTTCGCTTGTGTGAGTTGATGTTTAGCTCAGAACATCCTATGTTCCTCAATTTTGTTCGGAAGTTTGCCATCTTGTATTTTAAACTTATTTTCCAGCCATAGTAGCCACTTGCAGAGCCTTTTTCTTTGAGGCAAGGGAACTTCTGTACCAAAGCAGAAGCTACATCATCAAGATCTGCAGTTGAGGGGTATGCCTTGTACTTTATTATTTCTGCAGCTAAAGCATCTAAAATGTCAGACTTCAGCTTGGTATTGGGGCTGAGAAGAGTACCATCCGTTTGATAAGCCAGCTGAGCTTTTTGCAGTTGCATCTCAGCATCAAAACTAAACTGTGGTATTGGAAAACTTTGAGGCCATACCTTATTTCTAACACAGCACAGAGATTCTGGAGTTGAATGTGCAGATGAATGTGAGGATGAGGAAGGTGCAGATGAATGTGAAGATGAAATGATGTCTGTGTCACAGGATGAGCCCGAAGATGTCTCAATTACTTCTGGCACAGATGGAGCAGAAGAGCTACTTGTAGATGAAGGCAACTGAATCACCTTAAGTGTGGCTCTGTCCTGTATGTCTGAAGTTGAACTGAGGTTAACAAAATCATTAAAATCGGGATCTTTGAATTGTATTCGAAAATGTTCATGTACTCCAAGTTGTGTTTGGATTTCTCTTTTAAGGTCATTCAATGAGTCTGGTATACCAGTTGGGAGAATTAACCTTTCACAGTCGTTATCTCCCAAGATTACTAGAAGCTTGGCTGTGCTATCCATTACATCAAACCTTTCTGAAAGAGAGAGGGACATGAATCTATTAGTACAATGCCAGCAGATTTATTCTTACTATTAACTATAAAATTGACATTTACTAGAAACTGAAACTAGCATTACATTTTAGAACAACATCTGTTTATCCTAAGGAGTGAATTGGATATTTAAAACTTCACATAAGCATATTAGTTAACACTGTGTGCCATGGTCCTCTACACAAAGAACTTGTCATGCATATCATGTTTGACAGTAGCCCTACAAGACTTTAATTGCTGGATACTGCACCTAATCAATAAGTATGTGTCTTTTTAGGGTAATCATTCGGACCCCTCCAACCATATAATCAGCAAGAGGGTATGGATCTTTCAACTCATTGTGGGGAATGAAGCAAATTTCATGAGTTGGTACCAATTCAAAGGCCCTAAAGTGCTCGTGATACCATGAAGACATTTTTTTGGCAATGAAAGCTAGACTGTCTTTGATTATACAAATTTGCGTAATTTCAGCAAATTCTGAAAACCCACAAAGAGAGCCATGGGCAATTATCATGCCATTGCGATATGTAATGCCATCATAAGAGACATTCCGAGCAACACTGACACTGGAGATACCAGGATACCTAGCATTGAGGCAATGTACAACATCCTCTTTCAGGACCTCAACAGCGACATTGGAGACATGTGTGACCTGAAAGGTGGTCTTTTCACGGCTGGGTATGTGAATGTTATATCCAGCCATCAATTGGTGTTTACTTGCCAAAGTCAATGTTATGTTCTTGAAGCAATTTGTGTGCCTAACTACTTGTTTGAAGTAGCTATGCTTTGATTCAAAACGCAATGTCCACAGAAAAACCAAAGGACCAAAGCAGCGAATCATTTCTGGATAATGCTCCAAATAGTGATGTTTTGGAAGCAGTCTTTTACTTGGGAACAACAACTGATGTTTCTGACGGTGTTCAGAGATCTTGCATTCCAGATATGCAATAGTCTCATCTGTATGAACCAAAGACAGAACCAGTTCCACAATATCCTTCAAGTCTAAAATCATGAGCCACACAGGTTCATCTGCAGGCACCAAATGTCCAATAATCAATGGCAGTAATCTTAACAGGCACCAATTTTCATGTGCGTTGCCACCAACTGATCTTCTGCTTGCAAAAGTCTGTGGCACCAGTTGAGGTCGGTTTGTCTTATCACCCCACTTGTACGGAAAATGATGAATAAGCTCATTGAGCCTATCAAGAGACAAGATCTTTTTTGAAATAAGTACAGCAAAGCACTCAGCCAGCTCAACTGGTACTATGCCTTCAAAAAGATCATGAGCCAAATCAGGAGGGTAGCCTGTTGTAACATTGAAGTACTTAAGGCTGTCACTGAAAACACATGCTTTTTTCACACCGATGACATTCACATTGTTTTCCAAAGCATGTTTCACATGCCCTTGGTGCTCTTCTGCAGTCCGAAGTGTAAACAAACCTGCCCTTACTTCATTGGTCTGAAAATCTTCACGTGAAGCTGTACAAAATCGACAACAGTAGTCACCTGAAAAGTTCTCAATGAAGCCAGCCATAGAATGAGTGGCAAGATTATCAGCCACAACACACTCGACTGTTCCTTTAAGGAATGTTCCTAGTTTGTGGACATACACACCTTGCTGTTCCAAAGTTTGGAGATCATGCAATAGAGGTCGCAATATTTTCTCAAATCCATACGTCTTCACATCTTCTGTTTTGCATATAACAGCAAGATTAATTGAAGACAACGCTGACTGAAACACTGTTGGTACATTGCCCAAAATCCAGTACATTCCACATAACTTGTGTTTCTTTCTCGATGTCCCAAGAGGGTTGCAAATTTCAAAATCATCAACATAAAAACGCATAGATATCCTCAACTCCTCTGAGAAGAAATCATTTGTTTTGAAATAGAGACCATCTTGAATTGACCTGTACTGATGCACATCTCTTCTTAATTGTTGAGAACTATGACTTTCGACCACTTTGTCAAGTAGGTCATTCTGAGCTAATAAATTCTGCAAAGACTCAAGTATTGGAACATACTGATAGCTTCTGTTTCCCTTGGCTTCAAGAACATACTCTACAGGGTCTACAACTTTAAAATGTTCCCTATAATATTGTTTACGCTTAAACGCAGAGGATAGTGGACCACCACGCTTTATTGCGGTAAATAAAGGGTTTGTTGTACTAAGAGCTGTAAGAAGTTCTTTGACCAGAGATTCGTTATCATCAATTCTGTGCTTCTGTAATGTGTCTACAATTATTCTGCCAGTCAATGGAAAGGAAGCGTCACTTAGTAAATAATACAGATCCTCCAATAACTCATCAACAGCTGTGCCTGGGACATGGTAGTAATTCTCCAGCTTTAAAAGCAAGGAAGCTAATTTAAGCTCTACCAACTCAGTCAAGTTCTCTGGAACCTCATCTTTATCGATACAGCTGGAATTGTCATCTACCACAGACGCATCACTTTCTTCTGTTAAAAGACTGTCTTCAGATACCCCACTTACCCCTTGTGTTTTCACAATACCTTCCTTAAAATCTGCCAATGAACACTGACAGTGTTTTCGGTTTTTATGTGATTTAAATGTGCCATACACATTTGTTTTGAAAGAGCAATCCTTAAACATACAACTTACTGTCTCATGACTGCGCAAGTGATTATTAATATGAAGAAAGTACTCATTTAATGAAGGAATGTCAGTGGCAGTACAAACATGACAATTTATCATTGTGGTTTCACTAGAATTTTGCCTTTGAGGTTGCTTCTCACTGCCATGTGATCTGCTTAAGTGGGACCGCAGTGCATTCCATGTTTTAAAAGTGCATGGACAGTCAGTATATGCACATGGATATGCTTGTCTGCGGCCATAGTGTCCATGTACTAACCTGAAGTGTTTTAAAAGCGTTGATCTGGATGTGTGAAATGAGCCACAATCTCTGCACAGCCACTTGTGGGACTCCTGAGGCATAACTTCCAAACTCTGTTAAGCGGAAAAGGACGTTAGTCACCAATTAAATTGAATAAAATACTACTACATATATATAAAAAATATAATTAAACACTACCAACTGCTAAACTGTAGTATAAATGTTTTGGATGACCTTACCAACAAGTTACTTAACTAAATGCCAACTTATTTAAGTGTTAAATGTGTATTTAAGTGTTAAATGTGTATTTAAGTGTTAAATGTGTATTTAAGTGTTAAATGTGTATTTAAGTGTTAAATGTGTTTAGTTCTATGATGAAATCAAATAGAAATGCAAAGACCACAATTTAAAAGAATTATTAAAAAACTAATACTAAACCATGGGACAAAATGAATTTATTTGCACGTGTACACCTATCTGTTTTCACATAAATTGTGAGAATGCTCACTAAATGCTCCTAATTATCTATTTAATACAAGTATTTGTCTTTTTATGGGAGAATTTAAATTAAATCAAAGTGCAAAACGTGGAAAATATTACATAGGAATTAAAAAGCAATGCAGAGTGACTAATAATACTCTGAAAACAAAGTAAATTACACACGTGTAATATATCTGGTAATTACGTGGTCTGTAATGCTCCTAATTAGCAATTTAATACAAGTATTTGTCTTTATATGGGAGAATTTAAATTAAATCAAAGTGCAAATCGTGGAAAATATAACATAGGAATTAAAAAGCAATCCAGAGTGACTAATAATACTCTGAAAACAAAGTAAATTACACACGTGTAATATATCTGGTAATTACGTGGTCTGTAATGCTCCTAATTAGCAATTTAATACAAGTATTTGTCTTTATATGGGAGAATTTAAATTAAATCAAAGTGAAAAACGTGGAAAATATTACATAGGAATTTAAAAGCAATGCAGAGTGACTAATAGTAATCTGAAAACAAAGTAAATTACACACGTGTAATATATCTGGTAATTATGTGGTCTGTAATCTGTAATTCACAATTCTAATCTATTGATAATCTCAATATAAATGCAAAAAAGTAAAATATCTCACCTGTGTCTCCACATATAGACAAAACCTTCTCCGTTTTCTCCGCTTGTAAAGTAATTTTGTTCACAAGACGTTAATGCAGAAAATGGCCGACCGTAATCAGGAGAGTGAACCATGTGCGTTCTATCTGCGCATGCGCATGTGCAGCTCCACCTGCTGATCAAAGTGCGGTACTGCAGAAGCAACACAACTTTATTTCATTCATTTAATGTAATTGAGTTGTGTAAATTTGAAAATTACTTTTTCTAATTTTGTCCAAACTAAGATTTTAATTTTAATGCACAAACTTAAGTGTATTATATATTTCAAACGTATTTAAATTCTTTGAACCAACAATAGCTGTGTTTCATTTTTTTGAGTGCAGTGTGCGGGACAGAAATGTTTACAAACTCTGGTTTCAAATGCACCCCCATATGTCTGTCTCATATTACCATTTCTTGTCACCAGAAAACTAATGTGCTTGCACCAGCTCCGTATGATGAAGAGGGAATAACAAATAACGGCTGGCTGACAGGCCCCGTGTGAACCGGTTTAACAGCTGCCATCTCTAAGCCCCGAAGGACCTCTGAGAAATGTCGTATGAAACAAGAAACTGTCCGATAGCGTCGCTGTTGTAATCCATATTGCCTAAATTTGGCATCTGTTACTTTCACTGAATACACAATTCAATAAATTGCTACATTGTAATGTAGGGAAGAGCGGGACACAAAGTAACACTTTTTGGCTTTGGCTCCATCATTTAAAAAATATTTAAGTTTGATTAATCATTTTTTACACAAGCAACACACATATCTCTGCTACAAATGAACACTTAAAGTTTGTTTGTGGGACCTACCGTTATAGTACAATTACACAGAAAGTGACAGGAGTTTAAACGTTACAACTTAATTGTAGTGATGTAGTACTCAAGTCCGGTCTCGAGACCGGTTTTTGCTTTCTCTGACTCGTCTCGGACTTGTTCCTTCAAAGACGTGGTCGTGACTCTGTCTCGGACCACAGTGAGAGGAGAAGGACTCTTTATCTCTAGAAAAATAGACAGAAGATGATAAGACGGTTTCTACCCGGTCTCAACCCTTAAAAGACTCTGTCTTGACTCGGACTCGGCATAGGCGGTCTCGTCCCCATTCCTACTTAATGATAACAAACAGGGGGTTGTTGTAACACCTGCTTAATGGTGGATATTGTTTATATGTCTGCCTATAATAGATAGATATCCACACATTCATCCATCTGTGATCCATGATCTAACCATCCTTTTATTATGTGGCAATGCATATCAATAGATTTTTATAAAAGGGCCACACAATTAAGACACACAATCATAATTGTGAGTTATTTTTGCTGATATTGTATTAAGAGCTATCATTTTGATGAATAGTATTTACATTGTTTTCATTTCATCATCAATGTACATCTGAGGCTTCACTGTAACACTGTGTGACAACTTACCCCATGGCAGATAATTTTGCTTGTTTTAAGCACAAATTCACTTAAATTGTATATTTTTTGTATAAAAACTATACTTATTTTTTCACGTCATTTTGCTCATCAAGAAAATACATCTGGATTTAAGAATTTTTGTGATATTTTTACTGAAAACAAGACAAAAATACCAAGTAAGAAAGTCAGATTTTCAAGAAAATAATCCTACTATTTTTGTCTTGTTTTCAGTAAAAATATCTAAAAATTCTTGAATTAAGATGCTTTTTTGATTAGCAAAAATCTAGTTTTTAGACCAAAAATATCACATTTAAGCGGTTTTGTGCATAAAACAAGCAAGAAAATCTGAATTGTTCTTGAATTTAGTGTTTAAGAAAAATTTTCAAGATTTTTTTTTTCTTACCCCATTGGCAGATTTTCTTGCTTGTTTTATGCACAAAATCACTTACAATTGGTATTTTTGGTCTAAAAAAAGACTTATTTTCTTGGGTCATTTTGTTCATTAAGAAAAGCATCTTAATTTAAGAATGTTCAGATGTTTTACTGAAAATAATTTTTTTGCAGTGTACGACTGGTTTTGTGGTCCAGGGTCACATATGTTGCGTTTTACATATATAATGAATTTCATTGTAATCATTGACTTAACGTGCTGCTGTTTTCTACAGTATGATGCTTTGGCACTGTTCGGTTGAGCTGGTGTTGCAGGGACTGTTACATTATGTGCAGTCGACATTGTTGAGGGTTTTATGCAGAGTATTTTTGTGTTGTTGACCGGCCTACGCTAGGCACATTTTTGATGAGCCGTTGTTCAATATTTTCCCATCCTGCAAATGTTTCTTCATCTTATCTTTTGTCCCCACCACTTTGCAACACAAACTGACGCCCCTGGGAAATGCTGACATGTTTCAAAATGGTGTTACATTTTAGATAACAAGACAGTGATTAAAATAATATAAGGTTGGATTTGGTGACTTACAGACCCAATTTAGAACACTCAACAAAAACAAATCAAAACTTCATAAATTCACAGGAGATCATTTTCTGACAGTAATAGAAAAAGACCTAAAGCACAGATTGCTCGCCCCTGTATAAATATGTAAAGTAGACATGTTACAATTAACCCCGTGTTAGTTTGTTTCACGCTCATCCCTTCATTGAGAAGATTTGTATTAATATTTGAACACTTAATGTTGTGTAAAATCTCCAAAAATCTAATTTACTCTGATTGGCTTTGACTGTGGTTTTGCACCATTTTCACTTTCAAAGTAGACCGATGAATAATCGACCCTGGTTAGGAAATGCTTTACAATGTCATGTCATAAAAGTGCAACAAACCACATTCTGAACAAATTTCAAGTTAAATTTGACTTGTGCATGCCAAATTCACAGAGTTCCAGCATAAAATTTACCTCAACTTAATACAATTTCAGCAGATGATTGGGAAAGAAAAAGACCAGGTTTACAGTCGATCGTTTTTTGGTGATTATATTTTTACCACAATGTTGATCTATTTAAAGGGAGCTCCTGATCATTTCTTTGTTAAAGCTAACGCAAAAACATATTTTACACTTGAAATCAGTTTGAAAATGCATCCAATTCTGAGAACAAAGTGTGTGTAGTCAAAATTTATATTCAATGTGTTGGACGAAGTCGAAAGCTCAAATCATGGTCGTGGGATTTGTTGCCAGGACTCGGTCTTATAATGGGCCTACAAAAACATGACAAATAGACAGTGGGGAATACTTCTCATCATAAAAAGTCTGAAGATCTTCAAATAATCAAAGACTTGGAACATAGTGTAAAAAGACACCAAACCTGACAATACACCAGGATATATTTGACTTAAGCTCTTTGACCTCCTTTAAAGTAGAGCATTAGCAACTGATCTTAGTTGTTTGTATAATCATTACCTCTTCTTGTAGCCTTTCTTCTCCTTTGATGCGTTCGCAGTCCAGTGTTTCTTGGCTAGGATATGTTAGTTTAAGCCAGGCTTTCTTGTGGTTTCTGAGCTGGCTATTGAAGCATGCATGTTTTTCCCCGTCGGTGTTTACGTTGTGGGATATTAAACAACGTCTTTAACGTTTCCTTGGCCCTACGGTGGATTATTCATCTTCTCCTTGGCAATTTCAACACTGCCTTTTCGACTCTCAGTAATGGCTTTTCCAATCCTGTCATTAAATAGTTTTATATCTGTTTGTGCAATAATGTTTTGTTCTGCTTTAGTCACTGAGAAGAATCATAAAGTTGTGCGCCAGGAGAGAGTAGGAAGTCTACGGCACCATAGCTGTCTTATGCCATTTCTTCACATATCTTGCCAACTGCTCAACAGCCTGTAAATGTACGTTACAGGGTAGAGTTTTAAACATGACAATCCCTTTGAAGGCCAGAGAATAATCCATCTTTGATCACGTATTAGTTTTATATGGAGCGTAGTGTGTGGCCTGAAAGCAAGAAGGTCGGCTTCTGGAGATTAATTGAAGTCCTCTGCATTTATATATGTGCAGGTATTAATCTTAAACGCACTCCGCTCTCAAAACAACGAGAATTTTGAGACGAATGAGCTGTAATCTATTATTCGTTCGAACGTGGAGCCAGACCAGAATTCCCTCAAGACTCTTCAACCATCTTTTCTCAAGTACCTTTTGAGAGCTTATAAACTCAAACTGCGGTAAGCATTATACAGTACTGTACAAAAGTCTTAGGCCACCATGCTACCAATAGATTTGTTGTTTTTGCAATTGTATGATCATATATAATTATTTCTCAGTCTCTTTATTGGAATAAAACCAAAGAAACTAAAAACCTAAAACTAAAGGTGGATATTGTTTCTATATCTGCTTATAATAGATAGATATCCACACATTCATCCATCCATGATCTACATCCTTCATCAACCCATCCTTGTATTATGCAGCAATGCATAGATTTTTTTTTTTTCAAAGGGGTGCACAATAAAAACAAAAAATCATAATTGTGAGTTATTTCCCCTGATATTGTATTACCAGTTATCATTTTGATGAATAGTATTAACATTGTTTTTATTTTATTATCATTGTATACCTGAGGCTTCATTTTAACACTGTGTGACAACTAACCCCGCTGTGTAAAAAAATTTTCAATCCCAGCTATCAGTTACTAGCAGTTGCTGACATGTTTCAAAATGGTGTTATGTTTTAGGTAAAAAGTGTCATGAAATGAACTCAGGAGTCAGATGCAAGTTAACAATTTATTAGAAAAATAGAAAATAGGAAATAGGAGAGCAAGTCACTGATAGATCCACACACGGCACACAATAGTCCAGTACAGATCCGAAGGGAGAGAGAGAGCCACCCACGCACTCCGTCGAGAACGCCAGCGCAATCACCACACACAACAGAAGGATGATACACGCCCTCCTGCAGGTGGATGACAAGCGGAGATGGAAGATGGAAACTCCAAGTTCTCAGACGGGTAATCCACTGTGAAATCCTGATGTAGTAGGGCCACTCGAAAACCACTGGTCACCGCCTAAAAACGAAGCGAACCAGTGGTTCCGAGAACAACAGTCGTAGAGTCAATAATCCACAATGGTAATGAGGTGAACTCCACTCACGGGTGATGATGCAAACCGGAGAGAAAGGGAGACAGCTGGTATACCGCCTAAAGACGAAGCGAACCAGCTGTAGCGAGAGACAAACAAAGTCACTAACTCCAGTACTCCACAAGCGAGCGGTCCGGGTGAAGACGCGTCTCCGAACGCCGAAACCAAACCTGGGGTAATAGAGGAGAAAACAGAGAACGACTGACAAGACAAGGCAGGGCAGCAGGACTGTGATAAAACAATGAGCGCGCAACGAAGGACAGGACTACGTGCAATATAAAGGGAAAGGTAAACGAGACACCACCGGTGAACAATTACCGAAACAAGGGGGCGGAGTTAGTGAATACACGAGGAACCGGCACCACAGGTAAACAACACACACACACACAGATCACACAGCCATCGATCACCCAGCAGTCATGACAGTAGCCCCCCCTCCACGACCGGCACCAGACGGACCGGGAGACTCACCCTGTCGCCGACGGAGGTCCTCGATCAGCCCAGGATCCAGCAAATCCCGACCCGGAACCCAGCTCCTCTCATCAGGACCGTATCCTTCCCAATCCACTAAATACTGAAATCCTCTGCCCCTGCGGCGGGAGTCTAGTAACCTCTTAACAGTATAGACAGGGGCTCCATCCACTAGACGAGGGGCGGGGGGATTAGGGGCAGAGACAGGAGGATTATAGCGAGCAAACATCACAGGTTTAACCTTGGATACGTGAAAAACAGGGTGAACCCGACCAAGAGAAAGGGGTAACTTAAGCTTTATCGTCACCGGATTAATGACCTTAGAAATACTGTATGGCCCAATGAATCTCGGAGCCAGCTTACGAGAAGGCTCACGGAGAGACAGATCCTTGGTAGAAAGCCATACCTTTTGACCACAAACGTAACGGGGTGGAGGTCGCCGATGACGATCAGCTGCAGCTTTGGTTCGTCTGGAATTAGATAGTAACAGGGTCTTAGCTCTCCTCCAGGTGCGTCTGCACCTGCGTACGAAAGCTAACGCAGACGGAACCGCTGCCTCGGGCTCCTGTGATGGAAACAGGGGGGGTTGATAACCGATGGAAAGTTCAAACGGGGACAAATTGGTAGACGTAACGGGAAGAGAATTATGAGAATACTCAACCCACGGGAGCTGATCGCACCAGGAATTCGGATATTGTGACGACAGACAGCGGAGCGTTCTACCGAGATCCTGATTAGCCCGTTCGCATTGCCCATTGGTCTGCGGGTGATAACCAGAAGACAAGCTGGCGGTGGCGCCAATTTGTCTACAAAACTCCTGCCAAAAACGAGAGATGAACTGAGGACCCCTATCTGACACTACGTCAGTCGGAATACCATGTAACCGAAAAACGTGATTAATCAAAACCTGAGCCATCTCTTTTGCAGAAGGTAGCTTGGGCAGGGGAATGAAATGAACCGCCTTCGAAAAACGATCCACCACAGTTAGAACAACAGTGTTACCATTAGATGCGGGTAAGCCGGTGACAAAATCAAGGGCTATATGAGACCAGGGGCGGGAGGGCACGGGCAAAGATTTAAGCAGACCAGCGGGTGGTAAATTAGATGCTTTATTACGAGCACAAACCGAACAGGCTAGTACAAACTGTCTGACGTCAATGGACATAGAAGGCCACCAAAAACGCTGACGGACGGCAGCCAACGTTCTCCGAATACCTGGATGGCCGACAAATTTGGATTCGTGACCCCACCGGATGACATCGGAACGTAACCGCTCAGGAACCCATAGGCGACCCGCTGGACACCCCTCCGGAACTTCCCCCTCCCGGCCGGCCTCTCTCACCCGCTGTTCGATTCCCCATACGAGGGCGCCGACCACCCTCCCCTCCGGGAGAATGGTCTCCGTCCTCTCCGAATCGGACTTTTCGAACAGACGGGAGAGAGCATCAGGTTTGGTATTTTTCGAGCCAGGCCGGTACGAGAGGGTGAAGTTGAAACGATCAAAGAAGAGTGCCCAACGAGCCTGCCTAGATGTTAGTCTTCTGGCCGAACGGATATATTCAAGATTCTTGTGATCCGTCCAGACCAGAAAGGGCTCCGAGGTTCCCTCCAACCAGTGACGCCATTCACCCAAAGCGAGTCTAACCGCCAACAGCTCCCGATTCCCTATGTCGTAATTACGTTCTGCTGGGTTTAACCGGTGAGAGAAAAAAGCACACGGATGTACTTTCCCATCAATAGACGATCGCTGTGATAAAACGGCGCCTACCCCGACATCAGATGCATCCACTTCCACTATAAATTGTTTAGCCGGATCGGGAATAGAGAGGACAGGCGCAGAGATGAACCGGGATTTTAACACATCAAAGGCCTCCTGAGCCTCTCTATTCCAACGGAAACATACATTAGGTGAAGTGAGAGCGGTGAGAGGCTTAGCGATCTGACCAAAATTTCTGATGAAACGCCGATAAAAATTGGCGAACCCCAGAAATCGCTGAAGCTCCTTCCGAGTGTCGGGTACTGGCCAATCGGCAACCGTCTTAACCTTAGCGGGATCGGGACGAATTTCTCCCTCGGCAATGACAAAACCCAGAAACGAAACCGACTTCTTGTGGAACTCGCACTTCTCCGCCTTAACGAATAGCTGATTCTCTAATAGCCGTTGTAAAACCATGCGAACGTGCTGAGTGTGTATCTGCATGGAGGGAGAAAAGATGAGAATGTCATCGAGATACACAAAGACAAATCTGTTAATCATGTCACCCAGCACTTCATAACCTCTATTAATAATCATAATTTTCCTTACTGTATTATGGGATTGTGATTCCTAAAGAAGGCATCGTAAAAGGTGCACACTTGTAATAATACATTTAAAGGGCCCCTAGAAAGGCAAATCACTGGGTTTTAATACAGAACCTTAACTATGGGTTCACACCAGCTGCATTTGAGGCGTCAAATTTGCGTCTAGTTTGCCGCTTAAACATTTTGAGTTTACTTGCTTTGCATGAAATTCTAGTCATCGAGACATTCACACAGGGTAACACGTTATTTCGATAGTCCTCTTTAGAAATTTTACTAATTATTAGTAACTTTGCAACTACTTATCAACCACCAATCTTTATAGAATTAGTAGACTGTCTTCTTAATATCTACTAACACTTTATTGTGGTGATATCTCAACAGACATTCAACTGACTATAAGTATCTTTGCAGGTGCATGTCAACTTATTCCACTAACCCAAACCTCTTCCCTAACCCTAACCCTTATAGACTACTTAAACTCTAATGACAGTAAGTTGATGTATAGTTGCAAATTATTTAAAGTTAGTTGACATGTAGTTGCAAAGTTATTTATAGTTAGTAGAATGTCTAAAGTGGACTATCAAAATAAAGCGTAATCCACGCGGAAATTCACGTCATGGGATGGGCTTCTGCAACTCCGCTCGTGTCCTCTGATCACGTCACTACTAGAGCAAGCTCCTGATTGGTTAACGTGGCGTGTTTTTCCGCCAAAGTTCACATTTTTCAACTCACGTGTTTCCCGCGCAACCTGATCTCACGAATTTCCGTGGGATAGTCACGGAATTTTTTTCTCATTTTCCGTGGCATTCTCACGGATCTCCGCATTTTTCCGTGGCCCTGCTACGGACTGTCTTTTCTCTTGCATTCTCACGGATTGGTTACTCAACTGTTTTGTCCTATTTTCTTACCACTTTTGTTTCGGTTTAGGGTTAGATTTACATGAAATGACATCCCTACCCAAACCCAACTCTAACCCCAACGCCAGGTGACAATTGTTTAAAGTTTAGAAAATATAAAATAATAAATCAGAAAAAATAGTATAAACCAATAGTTAAAGTGACATACAAATGCAAACACCAAATCTAACCCTAAACCGAAGCGAAAATGGTTTGAAAATAGGAAAAAGCGGTTGAGTAACCAATCCGTGAGAATGCCACGGAAAAAGACAGTCCGTAGCAGGGCCACAGAAAAATGCAAAGATCTGTGAGAATGCCACGGAAAAATTAGCAAAAAATTCGGTCCCAACCCTCAATTCGTACCATTCGCGCGAACTAGATGCACGAATGAAGCAGAATCGCTTTTACCACGCTAAACGCCTCATTTGCGCCGATTAGACCTCCAGACGTGCGTCAACGCGTCTTCACATTGACTTAACATTCAAATCACTTGTGCTTGACGCCTCTACCGCAGCTGGTGTAAACGCAGCATAATGGTTATACCTCTGCTTCTCAACTTGGCCCATCTAGTTTTTATCGTCACACGCCAACATTTATGAAGAAATTCGATTTTTTTACCTGAAGGGGGGTTCTAGTGGACCAATCACAACGTAGACCAAATTTCAAGTAGAACGGACGCATATTACATTTTTGGAGAGCTACGCACAGCCTACCCGGAACTATAAATCATGCTTTAGTTTTTAAAATGTAATATTAATTGTTGTATTTCATCCAAAGATTTAAATCGAGTGCTGTTACTATAACATACACATTTTAACAAGTTGCATTCATTCATCCTGTAATTTTATCATTTAAATCATATGGGTTGGTTTCAGTAAAATATCCTCCTACTTGTGTGATAGTGAAGACCGGTTTATTGTGCACGATACTGGCAGCACCTTCAATGACAAATAAAAACATGTGACCATACAAGCAGAGTAGGTGACACACATTCTGATGTTTACAGGACTGATCAATCACTCCTCAAAGTGCCAAATCTTTCTGATCGTTCTGCTAATGGCTCTCTGGTTACAGTTTTAAACGTTAGCCACTGTTAAATATTTTAACAAAAATATTTTAAAGACATAATAAAGAGATTATTTTTGTACATTCCATATGGTCATGTCAGCATCATCAATCATTTGTGACCGGGTGTCAGAGTAAAGGTCAGATCAGTCACGCCCCATGAGCCACCTCAACTCACAGCTGTGGTCTCATTTCACCACAGATTCTGTGACGCTGAGGAATAACTCACCCGAAATGAAAAGTCTGTCATCGTTTAATCACCATTGTGTCCTTCCAAACCCATATCATTTAATTTCTCCCTCCGAGGAACACAAAAAGGAAACGTTTTACAGAATAACATAGACGTTCTTTCAAATGCCCACGCATTTAAACTCGCCCGAAAGCTTGGACACGGGGTATCAGTAAATAATAATAAAGTTTTTCCCCAATTTATCTTAATGTTTTTTGGACAAGAGCAACTTTTCCCTTTGCCTTTGAAAAATAACAGATTTTTACGGTTAATTTCTTGAATGATGACATTGTGCTTTTTTGACCCGAGAGGGCCGATGAAGCACACACAGGTCAGCACAAACCCTTTGCCAGGTCTGACTTACTGTCAAGTCCATCGAAAACTTCATCCAGCACCCAAAGTCAGGGCCTGGCAGCAGGTGCTGAGCAGGAGGCTTATTAGCTCTCCAGGCATTAAAGGATTAATGCCTGATTGGTGGCTCCCGGATGGCAGCCCAACTGAATCCATATTCCGAACGCTGTTGAATCCCATGAGGGTATTGGAATTAAAGGTTCGTGTGCAGCCTGATCTCCCGGTGCCAGGTGCAGGGGAACCCAGAGGTTGCGTGTGCAAGGATTTATGAAGAAATCTGAGTATCTGCAAGCACGTCAAGTCAATCACACCGGCGTGCACTGACACACACTGACTCACAGGTCATGTCATAGTCCTCATCAAGTAAGAGTAAGTGAGATAAGTGTATTCTCATAAAGAAATTGTTCAAAATATTTGATGACACTGATGCTGTGGTTAAGTAAATTAAAGTGGTTTGTAAAGGCCAAGTAATAAAAATTAAAGTCATGAGCCCCGAGCCAGGTTAACTAATCATCTTATGTTAATCCTGTGAAAAATGTTGTATCTTTTCCGAAGATCAGGCATGAAAAAGAAATTAGATATTCATGAAATCTGAAACGAATACAATCCTACATGATGGAAGAAAGCACTGTTGAAATTGTAACTTTTTAATATCATTTTAGTGTTCGGACGTTCTGGAATTGAACGTAGGACTTAACGAATTGCAAAACAAAGAAATCTGATCAGTTAAGTTTAAAGATCAGCAGCACGGTTTATATTTCGGTAGGTTTTGGAACTGAAATATATTTTGTACTATTCAAGTCGAAACATCTGACATTTACTGGAAAAAAATAGTTTACACCATAATAGAAATTCTGCCACGATCATACTCATCGCTCCAAACCTGTACGAGTTGCACGAGATAAGCGACCTGGACTTCACACAATGTTATCATATAATTTTAGAGTATAGAGTACATATAACGTTGTATGGTCTAGTGTTTAATTGTGTCTTTCTGTTTGATTTTGTCAACTATGGTCTCAAAACTGTTGTTCTATTAAAGATAGATGTGTGAAAACTCTTCAAAGTAACATTTAATCATTTAAAAACAAATCATTATGTTCATTTTTGGGTGAACTATTCCTTTAACTCTCTCTGTAGATTCCAAAACCTCTGAGCTTCATTTGTGGTTTGCAGGAACACAAAGACAATGAAGCCAATTTATTGCCCGCTGTGTTTTGGAAATCGCTCTGCTCTTTGACTTGGAGTCTCAGCATCATACGCCTGTGATGAACATTTAGCAACACTGTCAGAATATTGGACAGTAAATGGTTACACATGTCAGTGTCATTTTACGAAAAAGGCCTTTTAAGTCCCTTATTAACATGTGTTAAAAATTATTTAAACAATGAATAGCTGAGTGCTATTGTTGGGTTTTTTCTTAACACAAAAAATTTGTAATTTAAGTGAATAAAAGCCCTCGTCCAACAATTCTAGTGCTCCAAATAGTAATTAAACATCTACAATGATCTTTATTTTTACATTTTCTGAGTGATGTACTGTCTTAAATCTTTTCTAATACAAACAATATACGTGTCCATCAGACACAAAGACGTTTTGGGTTGGGTTTTAAAACCTGAAGGAATATAAAGTACGGGATGTTAAATGAGTTATTAAGTTCCTGTAGTTTAACTGTCTTAATGATGTCGAAATTGATTTATTAAGAGCGACAAGACACAGAAACGATCTTAAAGGGATAGTTCACCCAAAAATGAAAATTCTTTCATCATTTTCTCTTCCTCATTTAGGTTTAAACCTGTATGAGTTTTTTTTTTTTTTTTTTTGATCAACACAAAGGAAGATATTTTGATAAATTATGGTTCTCAACCTGTGGATGTTTTTCATCGCTAAAAGGGAGTTTGGGAACTTATAACAGAGCACAGATGACAACATGTTTGCTTGAGACAGCGCAAGCTAGCACTGAGGTAAAGCTAATCTTTACATTATAGCGATGACGCTGGTAGTGACAATTCTCTCGGACCAATCAGTGATCTACTGTGTTTTCGCGTCAAGTTTGGTATCAGCTCGGATCGCTTTGAACCCCAAACGAGGTGGTGCGAAAGAAGGTATTGGGTACTACGTACTGCACCCAATGGAAAAGCTCCCAAAAGTAAGCTGACCCGACCCAAAGTAAACCAAACCGTGGGGAACTATGCAATTAGGGCTGGGACAACGTGTCGATGTAATCGAAGACGTCGACGCAAAAAATATGTCGACGCAAAATATGCGCGTTGAATCGTCAGACCCAAATGCGGCGCCGTAGAGTAGTAGCAACGCGAGTGGCTTCAGTCCACCCCAGTCTCACACAGCAAGTGCGTGCGGCGGCCGCGCGGCGCGTGTTTTTTAACAAGCATGCACCCTGCCGCATGAGCAGCGCGAGCTCGCGGCTCTGTAGCAACAGTGCTGCAATCGTTTGTGCGTGGGTTCTGCTGCGCTGCTCAAGCTCATTTAAAGTGAAAGTGCTTTGTTTATGGTTTAAATGCTTGTGGATTGACGCGAAAAAGTGTAATTTTACCATAAAATCATGAATGTGATGCCAAGTGTGTTTTAAACAGTCATGACTTTGAGCAATTTAACAGAAAGCAATGAAATATGTAAAAACGCACTGTTGCCAGAAGACTGCGCTTTCATTCACTTTCTGTCCAGCAGTAAATGAGTCCTCATCTATCTTAACAAATTAAAGAGAAAGAGTTTTAATAATGTATGTGCTTCTTTAGTCTATAATTGTGTTTATATCTGTCATTAAATGGACTTGAACAGCACGAAAACAATGTGGGTTAAACAAATCAAGTTATAAAAGTTATACTGACCATCAAAAGGCACATTGAAGAGGTTTTGCTCATAAATGCATGTAAAATAAAGTAATTTGAACTTGAGATTTTTATACTGTCACTAAACTGCACAGTATGCGCTGCAAACGCTTTATTGAATGCTGCCTCTGAATAAGAATGCATTATTTTGCACTTTTATAGTCTTTTTTTATTTAGAAATTCTAAGAGCAATAAAACATATATTGAAATGTTTACATTCAGATATGTAAATCAACATGTATAAATTGCTATTAGTTAATTAATGGGGAGATAATCGAGAATCGAATCGAAGTCGAATCGGACTGATAAAATGAATCGTTAGATTAATCGATGCATCGGAAAAATAATCGCTAGATTAATCGTTTAAAAAATAATCGTTTATTCCAGCCCTAATGCAATGGAAAAGCGCCACTAGTATTAACAGTGATTTTAAGGTATGGCTGTGGTGATTTTCTATTTGGAACCTTCTCATTGTTTCTAATTGCTGTAACAAAAAATTTGCCATTTTTATAATAAAAATAAAATCTAGTATTTATTGTCTATGCTATTTTCATGTTTGTTGATTTATTTGTCATTTACTTGAATTTAGGTTGAGATGGTACAATGCAGTCTTTGCCTGATAATATAAGTAAGCTAAAATAAACACCTTCTCTACCTGCACTAGCTTCATTTGATGGTGCTTAACTTCCCCATCTGCTCCCACACTAATTCATGTCCACTTTCCTAACCCCCCTTCCTGCCCCTCCCCTAACTTCCCATGACTTTTCCCAAAAACCTGATCTCAGAAGTCGCCCAACCTCCATCTCTTCCCGTTATCCAGCCCATCCCGGGCACGTCTTTGTTCCAGCGCATGATGTAATGCTAGAACAAGATCTCTGGGACCTGGGTGATACAAGCCTCAACAAAGGGAACTAGATCTCTTTTCATGCATGAAATCTAGATAGAAGAGCATGTTTCAACAAAGCGCAAGGAAAGCGAGAGGGCGAGAGCGCGTTAGAGCGAGCGAGAAAGCCACTTGTGTATAAATACTGATTACAGTGATAACTCAGATGAGTGTAGCATAATAAGCTCTTGATTGGGCTCCCAATGTTACATTACAGTGTCACGGGAAAAGAATTTTAAACACAACGCAGGACCGGTAAGGTCCGAACATTAACTCGCAGTTACTCACTCAACTCATCATTTGATCCACACATGCATCTACCGATTGCCCCTGCTAGGTCATGGTTTATTTTTACCCCCTGCTCTCGGCGAGCGTGGAGAGACCTAACCGATGTTTTGACGTTTTCAACCAAAACACAGCGATTTCTCCGAAATAAATTATAATCATACAGACTCTGATGTCTACTGCATCGCACAAACCTTATGGCCCCTGGAAAAAAAAGAAGTGAATGAGATCTCTTTAGTACAAAAATAGAGAACAAAGAGACATGGGGGCTCAAAAATCTTTCAAACTGTGCACACAGAGCAAATCATATACAAAAATAAAAAGTACCCGGAAGTACTAAAATTAAAGTTTCTCAAATCAAAACCGAATGATTTGAGCTGTGCTACCCACATTCATTTATAACCCTAGACGTACTGTCTGTCAACAATCGACTAATTTGAGTTTATTTTTCTTCCAGAGACAAAGTTGATCCTTTAACGAAAGATAACTGAGAACTATAAATACATCTTAACTATAAACAAACCCCTGCTGCCAGGCTTTTGCCGGAATAAGAATAAGATATGCCTTTCGATTGACTTTGATATCAGGTAAACTGTTTGCAACTGTTTGTCCCTATCATAACATGGTACAGTAATATTTATAACTGTGATAATCCTTATTTTGACCAATATAAAAATGCTCTTGAGTCACACCCTTAATACCACCCTAATTGCTGCCTACATAGAAAGTCCTTGACATTACATCGGTTCTTCTTCTGGGACCTCATCACTTACAGATTAAGTACTGACTTTACTGATAGGAAACAGATCAAATGGTCTCCTAAGGCATTTCACCACAGACGAACTCACAGGGGAATCTGGGAAACTATAGAAAGTGAAAATGAATACACTGTCTCAGGAGACAGTAAATTCACTGCAACATGCATGGTAAATACTGGCACAAGCTGGTAATGTATTGCAACCCAGATTTGTAAAATCACTATCCAGTTATTTAAAAAACACCTTTAGGGGCCGATCATATCAATTGCGCTTTAAACATATGGAAACGCAAGGCACGCCACACTGCCTTTTTTGGTCACTTTAAAAAATGAGCAGTGCTGTACGGCTTTTTATGTTGTTTGGCAACCACTGAAGCAGATGTCCTGTCAATCAAATATTGAAGCGTGAGCGCTCTTTTGCTGTTAACTGTCACATTGGCAGAAACTTTAAAAAAAGAGGGCCATTGCTATGGCCTTGACCAATAGGGTGAGAGGTGCACAAACATGCAGTGAGACAGTGAGAGGTTATGTTTACATGCAGATAATTTTGTCAATCCGACTGAATTTAATCCAATTGAAGGTTATGACAATACCGTTTATGCACCCTAAACATTACAATCTGATTAAAATGTTTGTTTACATTTTACAAACGCACAAACAGGGTTGCCAGATACCACCCCCATTCAAACCTAGCCCAAAAGCATTCCAATGACTATTCACAGTTCATAACCAATAACTAATCGACGAAACCCTTTCATCTTTAACCCGCAGAAAAAAAGCAACTTGTGGAAACAGTTTAGGCCTAATCTACACTTGAAAAAAATAGGAGGACTTGGCAACACCATGCTGCGAACAGCATCTCTCGTTGAGTTAACGCTTTGTCTCTGGATAAGTCAAAGCTGAGTTTGAGAAATGTGTTCCTAAGAACTTTTCCGATATAGGTAATAAAAACACAATTTTCGAAAGGCACAATGCTATTTTACTGCTTCATGTAGCATATTGTTATGAAAGTAGACAGAACGTGAGCCCATTACTGTGTGTTGCCATTGCATTGCTCTTGCATTTTCCTGTAACGAGAATCATGTAAGACGTAAATATGAGGTAGATATATAAGACATGAGCTTCAGCACAAATCTTCTGGGCATGTGCACAATGTATTTTTCCGTCCGATTGAGAAAATACTACGATTCACGGGTTTACATGCGTCCTTTTCCCTGCTGATCGGATCACACATTGGACTACACCACCCTCTTCAATACGATTGAAATTTGCATCCGATCAACCTCAAACTTATTGATTACGGTTTACATAAAGGCTTTTCAATACGATCGAGCCATCAATATGATTACAAACGGATTATTTGGTTGCATGTAAATGTACAGAGTGCATGCAGTCTCCGATTGTTTCAAGCAACTGTAAGCTTTAGTCACAACAAAGGAAAGCCCACCTCTCTCCTCATTTGATTGGACAATGGAAAAAACGTGAATGACGTATATTGTATGGCGAAAGAGCACTTAGTCTGCAGCACTTCGACCTCTGAAGCAGTAACATGTATTGCAACCCAAATTGTGACACCATACTTACTCATGTAACTACTTATGTAACAGTCTTTAAATAGGGAAAACTAATAATGGAAGTGTTTGGTGGCTTCTAAATTCATCCCTGTTTGGATCCTAACTGTGCAATCAGACCGCCACCGGCGAGAGCGTCAAAGTGGTCGGAAGTCATTCATTTTCAATGAGAGCCGGCGGCGAGCTCTGGCAAGCAGCGGCGCGTCATGTACAGCGTGAGCGTCGAGGAGAGTTGAAATCAGCTCAACTTTATGGTAATGAGATATGACGCGGTTCGGCGGCAACCAATCGGAAGGCGGAAATGTTCACCGGCAACCAATCGGAAGGCGGAAACCTCTGCCTGAGAGGAGTTCAGAGAATGCATTCGAGCGTCAGAGTGTCCACTACAACTTTTCTTTAGCGTCGTTGTTTGGGCAGCCAGAGCTTTTATTGACGCTCTCGCCGGTGGCGGTCTGAATGCACAGTAAGAAATGAATGGGGCTAGGCTAAATGCTAACAGATTCACGACACCCTGTTGCTGTAATGTGGGCTGCTTTAAACAAAGCAAAGGAGAGTAGAATCCATGTGCAAAAGAGGTTTATTAATAAAATCCACAAAGGGCAGGCAAACACATCCAAAAAGGGCAATCCAAGAGATTAATCCAAATAACAGGTAATGGGTCGGGGCAGGCAGCAAACAAACAATGTCAAACAATACGCTTGGTAATGCAGTGACATACATACAATACTCAGCCGGGAGTGAACAGATTAGACCATATTAAATACAAATTTACAGGAAGTGGGAAGTGAAGCATGGCATGACATGATTTCATAATAAAAATCAGAACAGAACAGGGTGTTAAAATAAAAGTACAAAACACAACACCAGACAAAATCCTTACAAGTGCACACATTGAAAAAGGATAGGTTTGTATTAATTTGTCTAAGTTGAGGTAAGAACATAGTAAAATTTTGAAAACGGTGGTGTTTTCCTTTAAGATTGTACCTATAATAGACTGCCGCTCATTGGCCCCATTGGCACTGGAACCCATAAAGCCACACACACATTGAATGCTTTTGAAGGCTGTATACAATTGCAGCGTCTGAGAAATAGGTGTTTTTATCCGGCTTTATACAACATTTTGATAAGTCTTTGCTGCGGTTTATTTACTGTGCTTTATCTGGAGTACATTATGTCCTGTGCTGGGACCTGCCGGCAGCTCTGACATAAACTGCAATGTTTGGTGTCCACTATCTGTTCCTTATTGTTTATTTTCCTGAATGGCATGACTAAGATTATTTGGAATATTTGTAGGTCAGGGTTGGAATCTATAATAATTTATATTCCAGAATAGGGATGTCCCGATCCGATCACGTGATCGGAGATCGGCCCCGATCACGTGGTTTCAGACTCGATCGGAATCGGACGTTACCTCCCGATCAGGACTCGGATACATATGCAGGGTTTAAAATCCATCAAGGTCTCGCTCTGCTCCGCGCCAGTGTACGCGCTGCGCTGCGCTGGTGCTTGTGAACTGACGAGAAGAGAATAGGCTTGTTCGACACAAGAACCGGCAGCCGAATTACATCAAAGTTCCGCGAGAGCGATTTAAAAGCAAACTCCTCCGTATGATTTGCGGATCACTCTCGCGGTAGTTTGACGTCACCTGGCTGTCGATTGTTGCGGTGCCGCATGAAGTCGAACAAGCCTGTTGACATGTTTTCATTTATAGGCTTTACACTGGTGCGTGCAAGGAAACCCACGACAAAACCGGGTTTTTACTGCTTATTTAAACGACGCGTTGATTGTTTTTGTCACCATGTGCTCAGACGCAGCTCCGCATCTCACTAAGAACCTCAAGAATGCGCATTCGCGCAGGATCATTTGACATTATGTAGAGATGAGAGATAGAGAGAGAGGTAAGAATGGTGCACACGTCGAAAAAACTTAATAGAAGTCTAGAAACAAAGTATTAAAGTATGTATAACCATGTCACTCATCTCATTACAATATGTTAACTAGATAACTGGATACAACTTATTGTATAGTTTAATAAAATAAAGTATTTTGATTATGCAAATTAACTACGACCTTACCATAGGTATTTTTTAACTAACTGCTGACCAGCTTAGGGAATCTCTATGGCTATTTTATAAGACATATTGCTGAATCAATATGTTGTTTTTCTTGTTAATTGAGTCTTTTTTGGTAGCCTAGAATGAGTCAAGGAGGTTGATTCTTATAACTTCCTTTAAAGTTTGATCAATTGTGCATATTGACATGTGCAACAAATGCATATAGGGTGTCAGACTCATAGATTTGCATAATTTAAAATTCAGGTTTTAAAGTTTGGGTCAACCTGTGGCAAAGCTTTAAAACTGAAACTTATAAAATCCTATCAGAGGAACAAAAAATGTCATTGAAACACACCCAGTGCTTTGCTGTCATCAGGATTAAACATGTTACCCCTCGAACCCTCCCTCCCAACAGAGCCTCCCCACAAAACAAACCCCAATTTAACCCCTGAACATATATAGTATATATACTCTCATTATTTTTTAACACATCTATAGTTATGCGCTGGCACAGAGTTAGACTCTTTTGACTCCACACAGAAACAGCAATGCGTGCGGCATGACATAAGGAACATCCTGGTTCTGTTTTTTTTTCGCTCTTCATTCTTTTTTTATGTATTATAGAAGTATCGGATCGGGACTCGGTATCGGCAGATACTCAAAATCAAATGACTCGGACTCGAGGGCAAAAAAACCTGATCGGGACATCCCTATTCCAGAATGCAAACATGTGATAAAGAAATTAGGATTTCACTGCTGCACCTTGCAAGGCAACTTAATATGTGCTCAAAGTTCACATGATAAAAAATTATATCAATATCTTTTTCATGAGTGTCAGTGATCCTTTAAGCTGCACATGTGCCAAAAAGATGTCTTGAATGACAGCTAAACAACCTGAGAACGATTTATCTTGTCATTTCTTTTTGTGTGTATGTATGTGAAATCAAAACAACAAAATATTACAAGATACTAATGCCTCAGAATGCAGTACATTAACAAAATTAACAGTACAACATTCTCTGTCAAAATATTAACATCACATCGCTAACACAACATTTAAATGAGTAAATTCAAAGAATCTGCTGTGATAAATATAGTCTAATAAATACAATAGCTGCATTAGGAAGCAGACCCAGTTTATATATTCAAACTGGTCAATACAGCTTTTGTACCATACTAAAACTTTTAGCTTTTGTAAAACTGCAGGGATGGCCCAGAAATTAGCTTCACAAGGGTTCCCACTGTTTTTTTATCAACAAATAAGCTCTGTTGTCAGCAAAAGGCTATGAAACTAAGACCTTTTGTCCAGTAAGACACACTATTCGATTCATTAAAACCTTTTCGGCAAGCATTTTTAGGTCCACATTGCAGTGTTTTTGAGATTTTCATGATGGCGTTTAAAGTTCCCATATAACAACTTGTTACCAACTTCCTTTTTTGAGACATATGAAAACTTTAAAAATCACAAGTGGGGTATTAATTACTGATGTGCTTTGGGTCGTAGAATAAAATCTGAACATTCATATAATTCACATAGTAAATATACAAATGCAACAATAGTTAGCTTGTCCGGAACCGAGCACACTTTTATCCATTATACACTGCAAAAAATGATTTTCAAGGGAAAAAAAATCTTAGTATTTTTGTCTTATTTTCAGTAAAAATATCTAAAAATTGTAAAAATAAGAAGTTTTTTCTTGATGAGCAAAACGACCCAAGAAAATAAGTCTAGTTTTTAGACGAAAAATATTAAATTTAAGTGATTTTGTGTATAAAACAAGCAAAAAAATCTGCCAATGGGGTAAGCAAAAAAAATCGTGAAAATTTTTCTTTAAAAATTTAGCTTGTTTTATGCACAAAATCACTTAAATTCGATATTTTTGGTATAAAAACTAGACTTTTTGCTCATCAAGACAAAGCATCTTAATTTAAGAATTTTCAGATATTTTACTGAAAACAAGACAAAAATACTACGATTTTTTTTGAAAATCATTCTTTGCAGTGTACAGTATGACACTTGCATTTTGACCGGCCCCTACACTAATAGGATTTTGTTTCTCTCTCCCTGTCTCTTCCTCGAACCTACACAAACAAACCCAGTTCCTTCTGCCGTAAAGCTCCTCAAACCACTGATCTCCTGGTCTCCCATCATCGTGATACCCAGCCGATGTCTGACCACAGAGCTCTTCCCTTATTTCTACATGTATAATTCTTAAAGAGCACCTATTTCATTGCTAAAAAACAACAACATTATTTTGTGTATTTGGTATGATACAATGGCCCTCATTTATCATTCTTGCGTAGAAACGGGCGTATATGTTGGCGTAAGATTATGCTTACACTCCTCTCACCGCCTGATTTATGAAACTGTGCGTACCGTTGATATTCAGGTGTAAGCAATATCTGCCCTTCATAAATGCCGCGGCCGAAAACGAGCGTCATTAGAATAACAAGCCCATATAAATTCAAGTCTCCGCCTCCCCCACGCCCAAATTTTACGCCATTGACACACGAAAGACGGCAAAGAAGAGAATCTGGGGAAGTGAAAAGAAACAAAATTGTTTTATTTGGCAGTTTAAAGAGTGGGATTAAAGACACATTAATAATTGGATGACAATTTGTAATATTCTTATTATTATTTTTATTATTAATGACGCTTAATTGATATTTAGAAGAATAATTATTTATTATTATTATTATTTACTGTTGCCTACATCTAAATTCTATGTCTGCTTAATGGTTCAGTTAATTTTTTTATATAATATTTTAAAATGATGTAATAACTTTTGTAGTGTGTTGTTCTGTATTTACATACAGTTGTTTGTTAGCTGTATTTTAGATCCAGTTTGATACGGAGCTCCGGATATAATTCAAATTAACAATTTGTTTCCACGACATCCACATGTTTTAGCTAAGCTAATTCATAATTTGAAGTAATAATAATTGTAATAGTAATTACGAAATATTCTAAATATTATAATAATTAATTCCAAGGAACAAACTGTTGAATATTGGGAACAAATTCTAAATTTATGGCCATACTTTAGACTAAATAAGAAAAAGAAGTGTCCATAGCATAAAAAATTATTCGTGGCCATAATTTTGTCCGCATGTCATCATGATCGGATTTACGGCTCCATTCAACACAAGCATTTTACCTTACCTCATCTGTATTTATTTATCATCGAATGGTATGTAACTAGCTTACCTTTTATTGCATTACCATGTTTTCGTAGCACATCCTTGTGCTTTCTTGCAATGTGCCGCTTCAGATTCCAGGATGAATATTTGCTAACTCTTTACAGTCTCTCCGCAGTCCCTTTCAATTTTTTCTTCCTGCTCAATCTTAACTTTGATTTTTACTTTACATTTATGTATAAGGCTTGAATTCCATAACTTATTGCTAGACGTTTTTACAGATTCTCGAACTAGCAAATTATCAAAGGGCGTTCTGGGTTCAACGAGCGGTGCTGAGGGAGCGGAATTTTCGGAAAGGCGCTTTGATGGTAATATTACCGCACCGCTCAACGCTCCGCTCCCACTAAGCTCCGTTCACATGCTCGCTCTGAAACATCAGGTAAAGCGCAAAGGCTCTCAACTGAAGGAATACATATGCATACAAATCAAATGCTTTGGTAAAGTCTCACAAATTAAACATTGAACATTGTTGCATAAAAATAAACACTGAAGTTTATAATTACTATGTTTTTTACAGTGGGTCATAAAATATCATATATTTTAGTTTGTCAGTACGTTTTGTGGTGTTAGGAAGTTTTTGCGCATTTCTGCACTAACTCAAAATATGCGTACACCACCTCCTGAGCTGGCGTAGGATTTGAGCGTGCCGTACGCCAACGTCCATATTGATAAATCTCAAAGTCACCGTGGTTTTGGGTGTATGCCAGGTGTACGCTGGAAATTTGGTGTACGTACTTTTGATAAATGAGGGCCATTGTGTTCACGTGGTTCATGGTTAAAAAACACATTATTTTACACATACCGTACATTTTGTAGCTCTAGATTTCACTCTCTTCCTGAAACACATATTTGAAAAGCTCTGTGTCTCTGGTTCGCCAGCTAATCTGAACGTTGTGATTGGCCTGAATGTCAGCAGGAAATGTGATGCTCCTTACCATGTTTGAAAGATTTGCTCACAATGCAATGCTAACAGGAGCAAACTTACAGGCTGTGAGTCTGAAGCGGGAGTAATTATGATAATGTCGGTCTTGTCTACATCACCAATCCCAAGAAGTAAACTGTTGCTGACATCCTGTGTGTTTGTTGTAGTCCAAAAAAAGAGATTTACGTTGGAGACGATAACTCATGTCATCTTTTACTATGGGGTACATTCCTTTTGCATGTTGTTAACTAATACACACCTACACACCAAAGGAATGGTAAAATCGTGAATCGGACCATTGGTGCTCTTAAATAAATAAAAAAAGATATATAATTTTCTTTTTTTTAATGGATCAGCCAGTGACACCCACCCACTTCCTTTTAATTTTATTTTCAATTATTAAAACTTTTAATTCACATACATTTTTATAATATAGTACTCAATATGTAGGATCAGCTATGTCTGGCTCTCTTTCAAGTTTTTTTTTTCTCCAAAGGACATTTTCCCCACATGTTTTTCTCCTATGAGAACCCCTAGGGAGTCAGCTAACCAGTCCTTCCAGAAAAACGCAGAGTTTATTTGTGATTGTTGCTGGCAAAAATCCTTGATCTTGTGGAGCATTTCCTTAAAAAATGCGATGGAATATGCGGGATTTTTATGCAATTTTATTCAATGAAATTGCGGGAATTGCAAAAACTGCAGGAACTTGCAAAAACTGTTTTTAGCTTTTGCAGCTTTTCAGTGATGTTCACATCACATAATCACATCACTTCATAACGTTCCAATGATAACAGGGGACATGGCTGCGCTTATGTGAGGTAAATGCAACATTTTCAACTTTCTGCTAAGATATATGTGATTTTTACTACGAACATGTGGGGATTATGAAATCATGCAAGCGTATTTGAAAAAATACGTCCCCCGCATAAATATGCAGACTTTGGCTGATTATACGTTAAATCATGCGATCGCATAATCACGTTTTTCTAGAGGGACTGGCTAACATTTTCTTAACTTAGAATTACGTTATTTTACATTACATATACGTTGGGTTATAACTCCGCTCACTAGTATGGATTACGGTACGGATTGTAACTGCTGTACTTTGTTTTTATTAATGTAAAGTTGTTTTGGAACAATTAAACCATTGTGAAAAGCGCTATATAAATAAAATGTAAGTGAACATTATCTTGAGCTTGTGTTAACCCAAAATCTTATTTAAAGGGGACAATTCACAACACTTTTTTAAAGATAATATTAAATAAATCTTCGGTGTGGCCTCAGAGTATGCATGTGAAGTTTTAGCTCAAAATACCATAAAAATTATTTATTATAGCATGTTAAAATTGCCACTTTGTAGGTGTGACCTAAACATTTTTGGGTGTGTCCTTTTAAATGCAAATGAGCTGATCTCTGCAATAAATGGCAGTGCCGTGGTTGGATAGTGCAGATTAAGGGGCGGTATTATCACCTTTTGACATCACAAGGGGAGCCAAATTCCAATGACCTATTTTTTCACATGCTTGCAAAGAATGGTTTATCAAAACTAAGTTACTGGGTTGATCTTTTTCACATTTACTAGTTTGATAGAAGCACTGGGGATGCAGTTATAGCACTTAAACATGGAAAAAGTCAGTTTTCATGATATGTCCCTTAAGGCATTTAACCAAAACCCCATTTACAAAACCCACACTCTAAACAATGCTAGGTTATTTTCAACCCAGCGTTGGGTCAAAAAGGGACATACCCAACCCCATGGGTTGTGATTTAACCTACAGTATGCTAAGTTGTTTCAACTCATTGTTGAGAGAAATTCCAAAATTTTGGGGTTATTTTTAACCCAACGGCTGGCCTTGTACCTTTTTGACCCAACACTAGGTTGAAAATAATCCAGCATTTTTTTGGAGTGCATTGACTAGAATGCTAAAATGCGCACTCTTTCTGGGTTTTGCCTACAAAAATACATCATGCACGCAGCTCTCTATAAACTGTGGGAACATCTGACACAAAACACCTGTTGGGCTTACTACTCTGTATATCTCTGGCCAGCACCCATACAAGCCAACTGTCACCCTTAGTTTATGTGTTCATGTTTAGCAGCGCACGCACAGCTGCCATTTAATTCCACCTTTAGGTGAAAGAGCAACAGGGGTTTGTCTAGCAGGCAGGTAACCTCCTGCACATTGGCACTGCTGACTATAGCCGACGGCTTATTTACAACTGAGCCTACACTTGCACTCAATCAGTTCAGCCTGACAGGAGACAACCACACAAGCTCAAGTTCATGCCTGTCTTAAAACAGAGCTCTATAAATGCTCGGAGCAAAACTACACAAATCTCTTTCAGCTATACTCTAGTTCTCATTTAATATCACTGACACACATTTATCAACACCGAGTTGCGCGATAGCATTGAATGTATGGGTTGTATCTTGACTTCTCTTAAAACCTCCATGTTTGCGTGTGGTCAGAAATGTTTAGGACTTTCTACCTCTGAAGCTGATGAACCAAACCTGCCAGCCAGCTGCGTTTCCAAAATATCCCGTAATGTAAAGCCGCACACTGGAACCATGAATTAAGTGGGCAGTGAAGAGAAAAGAAGTTGTGCTTGTTGCTCTGAAGCGTTGATGAGTCAGTCACGGGGTATTTGATAAATGTGCTTTAACCTAGTTCTCTATTTGTTTTATGTTTCCATTTCAGTGGGCTGTTGAGACTTCGATAAACATCATCCTAGAAATTGAACTCGGTGAACTGTGCCGTGAACTTGCTGAGTCGACAGGACTCAGAGCCAACTTTAAGTTCTCATATATATAGGAACTCTAGTCACAGTCAGGCTCCTGAAAGATTAAACACTGAAGTGACAGATTGAGCTGTATTCTTTACAGACTATTCTGCACTGTAAAGAAAGCATGCTTATATGTGCTACATCTATCAATGCTTCTTTTCAGTAGTGAAGGGATAGGTTCAGGTTCTGTAATGATTTAATTGACAGCTCTTTAAGTACTGCTATCCAACATCCAGATTTGCTACAAGTAGTTCACAAAAACAATACTACTAACCCTACAGTCATATTAGCTACAAAAGTGAGCGACACGAGCGACACGCACTCACTTGATGGGTGTTCCTTGGCTATCTAAAAGTGGTATCAAAAGTCACTTCAGAGGTATTGTTTAGTTTCAAGAAAGATGTTTTTGGATTTAAAAGTATTTATATCTCGATAAAAGTAACAAAATACATCAGATAAAATGCCAGCTTATCAGATATATACAGAAATTTCCGCCATCTTGAATTATTTTCTTCGACTTGCCCCTTCGCTCCGATTGGCAGTCGCTTTGTAACATCGTTCAGCATTTGCATAAAATAGCCTTCTTGTCTATTTTGGCCCCACCTTGTTCGCGCAGCGGCGAGCTTGTTGCTTGTACTTTTTCTGCTCATTTAAATGTTTGTTTTGAAATGCCTATTCTATATTTATTTCACACTTATAAGCTACAAACTCAAACAGTGTACTAAGAACCTATAAAGTGTGTATTTTACACAATACAAGCTATTAGTATCTTTTGTTTTTAGTTAATAAGTTCATTGTTAGGACAAAATCAAGTGTTAAGGGGCTATAAGACAAAAACAAGACAACAACCAATAAATGGCTTATAAATAGCTTGTAACTGCTTACAGGTCACTAAGTAGTCAGTTACATATACTTATAAGTCATTAATTACTAACTAATTTCTGATCCTTAAAATAAAGTGTTACCAAATTTTTTTTTTTTTTAAATGCTGCTGCGCATCCATGTGTGTAATAAGCAAACCTGGGTTGTCGTCCCGTTTATAGGCGTATATTTCTAATGCGCTCATTAAATAACACAACACACATTTTTTTCATTGTGACTATGGTAACCAGGATTTGTTTTCTCCCATGCTACAATTGTTGCTATTACTGTAAATTATAATATTACTTTAACATCATTAACATCATCACGTCATTGAGTTATCAACCTCCTGCTGTAATAACAAACTGTAATGACGCTCTGGAGTGGTTACCCTACCAGAGGTGTGCTTTAAAATCAGACTGT